>NW_025047794.1:0-2378 GCF_018831695.1 Puntigrus tetrazona
CTCTCTCTCTCTCTCTCTTCTCTGATTGTTAGTCGGTGGCTGTTTATTGGTGCGTTTAAAATAAATGAAAAGTTGTAGGAATAATAAATGCTGCGCTAATTATAACAACGCAGTCGATCAGAACTAAACTTGACGAACGGAAAGGAAAATAAACGGCGCGGTTTATTTATAAAGGGACGATATTCAGTCGTTATTATCACGCTGTGAATGTGTTCGTGCATTAAAGAGGCGTTGAACAAAACATTCATTTCTGCACTATCGTACCGGTTAGGTTATAAATTCCAGTGGAAGACATTTAACTTTATAATCCTAGCTAAATTGCCTCCTGTTTGATCGGTTCGGCTGAACACACCAAGTGTTCCGTGACAAATTGGGAGACATTTTTAAAGTAACAGTGCACCAAAATATTCCTCGTGTACTGTTAACTGATATCCACACCACTCCAGTCCATCAGGTAACATCTGGAGAAGTCCAAAGCTGCGTGTTAGCAAGAAACAAATCCATCATTTTAACTTCAACCCATCGCTTCGGCATCCATGATAACTCTTGATCCAGTGAAAGAGTCTGCCTCGAGTTGTCCTGTCACACCAAAATCCAGCCACGGAACTGTTCAGAACCATTTGGGACCGGTTGGAGTTTCTCTCCTGATTCAGACGAGATGACTTTTCCCTGGAAAAGCCATATAACTGAGCGCGACGGATACAAAAGTGTCACAATAATGGATTTGTTTTTAACAACAGCCTTTCTCTTCACAAGCCCAGGCTGATTGACTGGAGTGGTGCGGATTACTTGTGGATCACTGTGATGGTTTGTCTCTCATTCTGACGGCACCCGTTCGCCGCAGAGGACGCAACCCGATTTTAAGAAACGACGCGCGTTTTTGGAGGGCCCGCGCGCGCGCGCGCACGGACGGACGCGCATTTCCCTCCACGGAGCGCGCAGACGGGTTTCTCTCTTTCTGACCCCGCGGGAATTCACAATCGGCGGCGGGACGGGCCACGGGGGGTTGCCATGGAAACGGAGGGGAGGGGGGGCGCTCCGGGAGCCACGTGCAATTCACGGATTCCCTCTCATCTCGAAAAAGCACGCGCGGCCGATAATCGATCCCGGTTTTTTTTTTTTTTACATACTTCTGCAGACTCGCGTCCCGGAGGCACGCGCTTTCCGGCTCCTCGCGCACCGCATCCCACGCACTGAAAGATCGTAGGCAGCCGGGATAATCGTGTCGGAACAGGCCCGTTCGAGCACCAGAACGATTCAGAGGACAATTAACCCCTGCAACAATTAAAAAAAGCAAAAAAAAACCGCGCGCCAGAGGTGTGACTGCATGCTCAAACCTCCTAAAGAGCGACGGAAAGATGAGACTTTCTCGGAAACTTAGTCACCCCTGTCTGAAGGGTCGCAGCTCGCGCTCAGCTCTGGCCTTTCTGCCGGTTTCTCGTTCGAAGCGCGAATGAAGGGACATTCCTCTATAACTGGAGGTCGGTCCGGGTTTTCTCCACGCTTCCTCCCGCAGTCAAGCCCCAGTACAGCTCAACAAAGGCAGGCGCAGGCAAGCTTCGGCCTGTCCCCGCTCCGTCCTTACGTTACCGTTTGCTTTTTATGCACGGCCCTTTTTTTTTTGATTCGCAGGACCTCGGCTGTCTGCGGTGTAACTGGGTCACGGTGCAAAGCTTTCAAGCCCTTTCCTTCGACCCTGAATCTATATTAACGTGTCAATAGCGTTACGATGCATGCTGTTGTGGATGACTGATGATGCGGCGCTAACATGAGAGCTTTTGAGCAATATGTTTGGAATAAAGCAACGAAAACTTCTGGTTTTTAACGATATAAATAAGTTAAACGCACACCAAAATAAAAATGTTGAATATGAAGGCTTAGAGTAAATGTTTTCTATTATATTTTCAATTATTCCATCTTCAGCGTCGTTGCACCTGTCTTCAGCGTCACATGACCCTTCAGAAAACATTGCTTGATGTTGATTTGCTGCTCAAAAACATTTCTGATTATTGTCGATGTTAGAAGCAGGTGTGATCCTTTTGTGGAAAACTATATTTTGTTTTTGGGATACTTTTATGAACAGAAAGTTTAAAAGAACAGCGTTAATGTTTACGGAAACCTCCTTGTAACATTATAAATGTATTTACGGTCACTTTTGGTCAGCGTATTGCACCCTTGATCAATCAAAGAATTAATTTCTTCATTTTAGAACACACACACACACATATATATACACACACACACACACACATATATACACACACACACACACACACACACACATATATATATACGCACATATACACACACACACACATATATACACACACACACACATATATACACACACACACACATATTCACACACACACATATAT
>NW_025047795.1:0-1039 GCF_018831695.1 Puntigrus tetrazona
GGCCTGACTGATGTCCTTGTAGCACAGACACAGAGTGCGCAGGGTCTCGTTCGCAAAGATCTGGAAGAAAGAGACAACTTTATCGGGTGCAATGCATCGTTTTAATTGCCGTTACTCAACTTTAGCTGAGTACACACACACACACACACACACACACACACACACACACACACTATCTGATGCCTTGACATTTAAAAATGTATTCTTTGCATTTTTTTCTTTGCAAAATTGTTATTTTTAATGCCATTTTAAAACTTTAATGCTATAATAGTGTATGCTAATGAACTGATCAAGTATGGTTTTGTCATTTTACATTATTACACACTATTTTCCTACTATAATCTATATAGTTCAAGCGCTATAGAAATAAAAGCGACCTGGCTTGAATTGCATCGGTACTCACGTCCAGAGCTTCTTGCGTGGTTTCTTTATTCTTGGTATTGTTGTCCAGCCGCTGGTAGATCACGGTGTCCGCTCCCTTACAGTAAAGACGGATCCTACCGTCCGGAAACCTCACTACACACACACACACACACACACACACACACACACACACGTGAGAAACAGACGGCCGGCGACAAGCGAAGAACAGAAGGAGCAGCACTCACGGATGATGGACATGCGTTTGCGGTCGCTGTTGAAGTCGAGCAGAGCCAGCATCTCGTAGGTCTCCTCGTGGTCCATCTCTAAGATGGTGATGGTGTCTTGCGTCCGGGACAGGAAGACGAAGCCGAAGTTGCGCGCGGCCGTGACCAGAGCGCCCTCATCGGGAGACGCGGCCTGGTACACCAGCTCCTCTGAACATATCCAGAGCACACGTCAGCTTTACATCGTATCCTTTGACTCGACTCGCATCAGAAAGTATACACCATTAAGAAAGCTAAATGATTCTGAGCTGAAAGCAAACATGCTTGAATGCGTTTATATTTAATCATTTAGCAGACGCTTTTATCCAAAGAGAGATATTAAATGATATATTAAATAGTGCTGTCATCCAAAATAAAAGTTTTGTTTGCCAAATATGTGTGTGTTCCGTATA
>NW_025047796.1:0-556 GCF_018831695.1 Puntigrus tetrazona
AATAAAGAGTCATATGATCATATGAAGATGTTGCACAAAAAAAAAATTATTTGGTGTATTTGTTGTTCAGCTGCAGAACGTAAAAAGGGTCTAGAGCCGGTGTTTTTTTTTTTTGGCAAAACATTAATGCCTTCAATTTAAATACGAGCAGTTACTGGTAGCCAGCGCAAACTGACTAACATCGGTGTGATGTGATTCTATCAAACTCCTTAATTAATTTAGCTGCTGAGTTCTGGATTAATTGTAAAGGTTTGAAAGGGCCTGATCTTCTTGATGTTTCAGGACGTTCAGATTGCTTTATTTCTGCATGCTCTCAGCAGATGACGATGTTTTCGTGTCCTCACCTCCTTTCTGCTCCACCATGACGGTGTGACACAAGGACAGGAGTTTGAAGAACTCCAGCACCTGGGGATCCTTCTTTGAACGGATGTGAGAAACCAGGAACTGGTCTTCAAACTGGAACTTCCTGTCGGCGTACTTATTCCAGCTGAAATCCACAGGCTGAGGAAAATGTAGAGAGAGGGGAAAAAAAAAATAAAAAATGTATATATATATA
>NW_025047797.1:0-3052 GCF_018831695.1 Puntigrus tetrazona
TGTTTAAATTTTAATTATTTCAGTACTTTAAGTTTAAAAACGTATTGATTTTGGCAAATCGCTTCTTATGTGTGACCCTGGAACACAAAACCAGTCAGATATATTTATAGCAATAACCATAAATAAACCGTACGGGTCAAAATAAAACGTTTTCTGGTAACGCTTCACAATAAGTTATTATTTATTAGTCAACAACTGTAGTTAACGTGAACTAAGAATGAACAACATTATTTAGCAATCTTAGTTTATTAATGCATTATTAAATTGTGTTTGTAACATTAGTTAATGCACTGTGAAATAAACAATAAACGACTGCATTTTCGTCATCTAACATTAATAAATAAGGGAACAAATGCATTGTTCATGGTTAGTTAACACAATAACAAAAGACACCTTATTATAAAGCGTTACCGCTTTTCTACTACGCCAAAAATCAGCAGGATATTGAGTAAAAATGAATATAATTTACATTTCCTACCATAAATCAAACTTAATTTTTGATTAGCAATATGCACGGCTAACAACTTCATCTGGAAAACCATAAAGGTGATTTTTTGTATATTTTTGCACGCATTTTCTAATAGTTACATCTCAGCCAAATATTGTCACTGCCCCCTTATAAACTGTTTTGTGATGCAGGGTCACACGTATTATTTTATTCCCATAACCTTTATTTTAAGCAACTAAAATACGTATTTTTTGTCGCCTATCGCGCGTGTCGTTTCGATCACGATTATTTGGCATGCCGAATAAGAACGTGTTTCTGGGTTACTCAGGTCCCTCTAAAGGCGAGGCTTTGGTTTGTCTGACCGTAGGTGCGTCCCGTGATGGTGCACTTCTTGAAGGCCATGATGTTCTGCGTGAGCGTGCCGGTTTTATCCGAGAAGATGTACTCGATCTGGCCCAGCTGCTCGTTCAAGGTGGTGGTCCTGGCTTTGGCCGGCGTGTCTTTGTCGGCGTAGTACATCTGCAGGTCCCAGTTAATGAACTTGCTCTGGCCCAGACGGATCACCTCCACGCTGAGAGAACAAGAAGCGAGCGGTGAGCGACGAGGAGGAGGAGCGTTCGGGGCGCTGCGAGAGGATGCTCACGTACCTCACGTAGAGAGAGATGGGCACCATGGTGTTGAGGATGATGATGTAGCCCCAGAAACTGAGGAAGCCTCGGTAAGACGAGGTGTAGTCGAGACCGTCGCGCAGGTACCAGGCTTTCGAGCCGATGCTCTCGTACCAGTACGTGTGTCCGATGGCCAGACCGGCGCAGATCAGGACCAGCAGCACGAAGATCTACGGCGAGAACCGGAGATGAGAACGCGTGCGACTCTGGAGGAGGTGCATTTGCAGCGACGGACGAATAAAGCATCGATTCTTTTTTGGTTTAATGCAAAAAAAAAAAATCATGTTCCATGTAGGGTTTTTTGCAGCCGTTCCAGATTTGCAAATAGTGCCAAATATCGCCCAACGTCAATGGAAAGTTTATTTAATTTAGTTTTCAGATCATGCATAAATCTGCTCTCGTCCTCCAAGCTCGCATAATAGCGTGCCAGATGAGGAGAAAGGATTTATTGCATTGTATTATTACTCTTAATGCATGCTCTATAGATAAAAACAAATATATAAAGCGTGCACAGCATGATTAATAAATAGAGATTTATAAAAAAGATTTATATTATGCACTATGTAGCATTTTTAAATACGGAAAAATATATATTTAAAGAAACTCTATAAATGCACTCTCTATGAATAAAAGAGAATAAATAAATCCAAATTCATTGTGTATAAATATAAACACGAAAGTAAAAATACAAATATAAAAAACAACGATAGCTATAAATAAATAACAAAAAAATAAACAAAATTCTACAAATGCACTCTATAATAAATAAAACTATTAATTCACTTTATAAATAAGAATACTGAATATAATAAAAGAATGCACTCTCTATGCGCAAAAATAATAGATGAACTATATATGCATTGAGTGATAAAAGTGAATATATAAATATAAATAACGGTTTAAATAAATAGATAAGTGACTAAAAATTGCCCTCTCTGTAAAAAAAGACTGATAAAATATAAATTCACTCTATAAGTAAAAATGCTGAATAAAAGAAAAGTAATGCTTATAAACCAAGTATATATCAATGCATTAAGAAATAAAAATAATAATTAATAATTCATTGCACAAGTGCATTCTCTGTAAATAAATTAAATGACTTTGCATAAATAAAAACAAACTCAACTGCACAACTCTGGAAATAAAACGATTATTATAAATACACAATATACAAAAAGCAACATAGCTAAAACTAATAAATACTAATAAAAAAGTCAAAGAAATGCCTGCGACGGACCGTGTAGACCATGTAGTTCATGAGCTTGTCTATCAGGGTGCGTTTGAACCTGGTCTTGCCTCCGTTCCTCATGATTTTCGTGTCGTTTCCTGGAGAAGGAAACACGGCAGCTGCTTTTACGAACGCAAGCAGAAACACGGACACGCAGCGAGCCGCGGCGCTCAGCCGAGTGAACTGACCTGCGAATATGACCAGGCCGTGGCACTCGTCCGTGTTACGGATCTTGCATCCTCTGAGAAGCATGTTGTCCAGGTCCAGCGGGTAGCTCTGACCGTCCCAGATCATCGTTCCCACGAACTTATCCAGACGGTTGTTGGGCTCCTCGCACACGATCAGCGCTGAGAGGAAATGCACTGTAATTATCGGCCGTTCTGTGTCCACATGGGTCTAACTCTCCTTTAATGGTCTTAAGCGGTCTTTGTCATCCTCACCATTGAAGCGAGCGAGCTGAGTGTCCTCCTGAAGACGCTCGTCTGTCACCTTCAGACCCATCTTAAACTTCAGATTCGTCTCTCTGGACAAAAACAACGAGAATAAAAGTCATTCCAGAACAAGATGCACTAAAACCAACTCCCATCCTCTTTCATCAAATTATAAGCTATATAATTCATTTCAGTATTGTATTATATTATATTTAGTGCTGTCAAATGACTAAATAATCCAAAATAAGTCTTATATATATAATATAATTTTCAATAT
>NW_025047798.1:0-557 GCF_018831695.1 Puntigrus tetrazona
TATTATTAAAAAAATATATTAAAATGAGAAAGCCTTTTATAAAATATTCAAAATGAAATATTCTATCCATTAAATATTTATTATTCTATTTCAAAAAGCAAACAAACAAACAATTAAACACGTGCATTTAAACAAATGACACATAAAATGACTTAATTACTTAAAAATAAGCATAAACATGAACATGACCGCAAATGAATATTTAAGGTGTGTGTAATATTTATGATAAAATAAAAAAAATATGATTACATAAGTTAAATACTTGAATATTTATGAAACAATTTTAACAAACAGATGAACACAGGACCTGAATTATGAGTATTGTATGTAAAAAATAAATAAATAAAGGACTAAAATTGGTGTTTGGACTGAATACAGAAAATTAAAAAATTGTTTAAAAATGTACAAAAGGCAAGCATAAATGACACGACCGCAAATTAATACTCAAGCGTGTCTAATGTTTGAGAACTAGGATCTATAAGAGTATTTCAGACCCAAGTAGAAAAAAAAATATTGCATAATCAATTTTAATTTGTTAATATTAATTAAAGCTACTC
>NW_025047799.1:0-845 GCF_018831695.1 Puntigrus tetrazona
AGAGACAAACAAAACCAGCAATGTATAAAAAAAAAAAAAAAATTGCGTACGAGACAAAGAACAAATCTATTGCACAACTCCCTTTATGAATCAATGTCCGAGCACTTCATAGTAATTCTGACATGAAGTCATCAAATTACATAAAAGCTGATTCATGCGAGCAGAATTAGTTTTATGGTTGCGGCCGCAGCAGGTCTATTATGACTACTGGAAAAAAATCATCATAAAAATAGGCACTGTGTGTTGAAACACCCGTCTAAAAATGCAGAAATATGAATCAGAGGCTTAATAAAGTGATGCATGGACTGGTGTCTCTTACCCGTCGAGCTCTGCCGTCTCTACATAACACAGACTGTTAGGATTTGAACTGGACAACAACAGAATATCGGCCTACATGAGGTCAGAACACAGGTGAACATGAGAAAACTGTCCAACGGATGAATGAAGACAGAAAGGAACGTGGAGCATAAACACGGCATGCAACAATCGGATGAGATTATTAAAAATTAGGAAACAAAGTTAGGGAAAAGCCTAGAGACAGGCATGATTCAATCAGGCCCTTCTTAAGACAGACAAAAGAATTAGATGCACACTTTCTTAAAGTGGATATTTCACTAATATTTTAAACATTAAAACATTTGAATGGATTTTAAAATAATTTAGAAAATAATTTTATAACAACAAACACAAGCTCTTTTGAATAAATATTGGAATTTGCATTATTTTATGTATATCATTTGTATATAAACTGGCATACAGCATGCCTACAAGTCTCTTTGAAAGCAACTTAATTTATATAAAAATATCAGTTAAAAGTATTGTTTTATTAATTAATTTTTTATTCA
>NW_025047800.1:0-777 GCF_018831695.1 Puntigrus tetrazona
ATAATAATAATAATAATAATAATAATAACAACAACAACAACAACAACAACCTTACAACAACTTACCGGGATAAAATCGTTTTTCTTTAGTCTGACCACGTCACCAACTTGTAGGTTCATCCATCTGGTTTCTTCAAACCTGCAAAATGAGAAATCAGCCTTATGTAATATTTCTGATGAACATGAGCATTAATCTCATGCCCTTCAGTATTACAGCAGACTAGAGTTGGACCCTCACCTGCTGTTGAGCAGCACGTCACACTTCCTGTTGTTGATTTCTTTGTCCATCCTGTGTCGTGCCTTTCATGGAGACACAGAGCAGATGACAGAAAGAGTCAGCACATCCTGACCATTAATGACCGCTGGATCGGGAGACAAGCAGGGACTCACCAGGTCATCCACCAGGTCTTTGATGGCGGTGATGCCCAGCACCAGCACTAACGGCACCAGGGTGGTGTACCACGGCAGGGTGGAGATTTGAGGAATGATCTGAAACCATCAAACAAGGGTTCATATTCAGAAAACAACAGCAAATACAAACATAACTCAAAACATTTAATACATTTTGATCATAGAACTGTTATCCATATTCTGTGTGTGTGTGTGTTAGTGCTTGTGTGTGTGTGTGTCAGTGCGCGTGTGTGTCAGTGTGTTCGCGTGTGTGCCAGTGCGTGCATGTTAGTTTTAGTGTGCGTGTTAGTGCGTGCGTGTGTGTGTTAGTGCGTGTTAGTTTTAGTGTGCGTGTTAGTGCGTGCGTGTGTGTGTTAGTGCGTGCGTG
>NW_025047801.1:0-784 GCF_018831695.1 Puntigrus tetrazona
TATATATTTAGTGTTATATAAACCTCATATTTTTACTGATCTGACAGATGAAAACAGATGGACTTAAGTTTATATTATTCCTAAAATGACGACATGAAACAGAAAGCCTGCGTAATAAATAATGCATTTTAAATAAATTCAATTACTGTAAGCAATTTAAATTATTAGTGCAACAAACGATTTCATGCTGTCTATGAAAATAAATAAAAATGTATACATTTCTTTCTATAAAATATAATGCACGGTTAGGTCCCAGAATAAAAGCTCATTACTCAGTGTGTGTGGGTTGATACCTGAAGGATCAGCAGACACAGGAAGTAGAGGTTAGCCGCTCTCTTAAACTGCTCGTACAGGTTCAGCGGCAGGAAGGTGAAGAAGTTGTATTTGTAGGTCTTGATTGCATTGCCCTTAAAACGGCACGAAACAGGCATAAAATATTAAGTCTGCGTTTTTGCAAGCTCTCATTACAAAAGGACATCCAAATTAATACACGCTTTACATAAAACTTCACCTGCTGAACGTGAAATAAGAATAAGAAGAAATATTCAAGGCTTGAAATAAAATAAAATAAAATAAATGCTTTAAATAAATAAAAATGTCTTCTCGTGTAACCAGAGGTTCTTTGGTAAGTTTAAAGTTAGTTAATGGTGAAATAATGCAGGAGATTTCTGAATTATGAGGTAAATAATGCACTTCAACTTTAAGAATTTTGATCAAAAATTAAATAAAAACTTCAGTTTAGAAGAAACATATACATATATACATATACACATATATATATATA
>NW_025047802.1:0-1190 GCF_018831695.1 Puntigrus tetrazona
GTTCAAAAGAACTGCATTTATTTTAAATCTTTAAATAGGTCTTTAATGCCACTTTTAATCAATTTAACATCCTTGTTGAATAAAAATAAAGTATTTTATATTGAAAATCACAAAAAACTATAAAGCAGCACATATAAAATCATTATATTAGAGGATCATGTGACACTGAAGACTAGGACAGTGAAGCTGAAAATACAGCAGCGCATCAAAGAAATAAATTAGAGTTTAACATAAATTCTCATAACTAACAGTTATTTTACATTGTAATAATATTTCACAATTTTTGATCAAATAAACGCAGCAGAAACACACACTTCTTTTAGAAACGTTCACTAAAAATCTCAATTATTCCAAAGCGGTGTGGCGCAAACAAGCGCTTCAGGTTTTCACTAAAACTAAGGATGGTTTGACTCACGGAGTATTTGCTTTTCTTGATGCACAGGAAGACCTTCTTCTTGAACTGGGGCTGGTGGCAGTACTCCCGGTCGTTGGCTCGGACGCTCCAGCCGGGCTCTGAGGGGACAACCACAATCAGAAACACAGAACAGGCCCCGAGGGGACCCCGTTAGACCCCAGACCCGTCCCCCGGCTCACCGGCGACCGGAGCCGGTCTGCTTTCCGGTTCTGGGAGCTGGTCTTCGCTGCGATCCAGCTCGTCTTCGGACTGTAACTCGTCATCGGTCTCGTCGTCGCTGTAGGGCACCACCTCGTCGTCCGGCTCGTCCAGGGACCCCTCGGAAACGGCCCTCGCTCGCACACTCATCCTGAGAGACCCTCTGAGCCCAGAAAACACAGAGTTAATACGTCAAGGCTTTAAAACGCCACAGAGAGACAATAATTGAGATTTGCGTGTCGTGCTGCAACATGTCAAAACACTGATTTGGCTTGCTAACGAAACACACACACACACACACACACACACACACACACACACACTAAACATACAACACTCTTGGAAAATGCTGCGACACTGGATCATTATATTCTTGATGTACTTATTTAAATGCGCTTTTTGTTTCTCCAAATCATTACAAATTTAAAACAAAAAAAGTGTACTTATTATAAAAACTATAACTAAGCTGTTATTTGAAATTAAATATTTAAAAACATAAATGAAGTTGATTTATATTAGCTAGTTGTCAAGGCAACCTTTTCATGTAATTAGTAACTAAAACGCAAAAATAACTAAA
>NW_025047803.1:0-5000 GCF_018831695.1 Puntigrus tetrazona
CCATGCAGTTGCTATATGGTTTCCATTCCTCCAGATGGTTGCCAGTTTGCTGGGGACATAGTTTTTAGCCTAGAAGAGGTCTGTTTAATATTAATTTGAAATGTAGTTTCCACAAAACTCTGTACTCATGTGAGATGCAATGCAACGTGACCTTTTGAATATCCAGCTACTGTATCCAGCAATAGAAAAAATAATCCTTATCACAGTACAAATGACTATGTAAATATATATTCTTATGTAATTGCACACACATGACTTCCATGCACATCTCTCTCTATTTTAACATCATACAGCAGAGAAGTAAGGCGGTCCCGCTTTCTTGATCGGGTCAGTTCATGTATGTTTGGCCAGAAGAGCTATACACTTTGCATGTAATCCTGTTAAATACGCTCTCTCCAGTTTCCATTTCAGCTGCTCTTCTAGAGCAACTCCGGAGTGGAGATAAGGTCCACTGGGAGAAGCAGAATTGTGTCAGACACGCCTGGAATCCAGATCATGGAGATCACAAGGAAACAATCAGGCCTCCAGAGAGAGAGTTTGCTGGTCTGAACCCAAGATCCTTGGTTTTCTAAACCACAAATCCAGAATAAAAACAGATCCTCGTATCAACAGAAGCTGGTTTCAGTAATTTTAATAGTCAGTATTTTTTTAATATTTAGATAATAATAATTAAATATAATTCGAGCAATAAATAATTAGTTTTATTTATTTATTAAATGGCTTTTATTTAGTATAGATACTATTTATTTTATTTACATATTTTTATATGTTGTTTGTTATGTATGTACAGATTTAGTTTGTTTATGTTTCTAATAATAATAATACTGTTCCATTATTGGCTCTTGTTGATGTTATTATTATAAAAATATGTGTTAAAACAATGTGGTAGTATAATTAAAAATATTTTATTATTATTATTATATGTGTATGTTAACTAAGCAGAGCTGTTTTTCAGCAAGAAAAAAATTCAAAGACTGACAGAAGACAGACAAGAGACAGAGTGCCAAGCGTCTAGTTTTCAGTGTAAACATTCTCGCAGAGATTAAAACTGTTCGCGAGTCAGTCAGATTATGAACAGATTCAAACTGCATGTCAATGTCATTACAGAAGCACACAGCAACATTTCAAATACGATCTCCAATAAAAAGTACAGGAGTCTAAGTTCGGATTTCCACCCGAATTATGAGAATGCCAGATCAATGTTTGGGACCAGTGCTCCCATCTAAAAATGTCAAACGTATATCTAATAATCTGTGTTCAGCAAATTAGTTTTATCTTCTTCTTTTTTTTTTTTTTTAGATTTTATTAAATGTTTTTCTGTTCTAGTATTTCTTTTTAGGATATTATTATTATTATTATTATTATTATTATTATTATTATTATTATTATATATACACCTTTATGTACATAAATTAGTATTTAATGAGATTATTTTAGTTCTTTATTTTTATTTAAAAAAACAGTTTTCCTGATTTATATATATGTATATATATATATATATATATATATATATATATATATATATATATATATAAAAATATATACATATACATATATATATACATATACATATATATATATATATATATATATATATATATATATACATATATATATATATATATATATATACACTATATATATATATATATATATATATACACACACATATATATATATATATATGCTCTTTTTTACACATATATATATATATATATATATATATAATATATATATATATATATATAAAATATATACATATATATATATATATATATTATATACATATATATATATGTGTATTATTATATATATATATATATATATATATATATATATATATATATATATATATATATACTATATATATATATATATACTACATATATATATATATATATTATTATTATTATTACATCATTTATTTATTTTTTTACATACATTCACCCACTAGAGGTCACAATATAACACATTTTTGATACCAATTTTTTTCTTTCTGCTATTTTTTTTAGCAGTCCAAAGCAAAAGTTTGTGTGTAATTTGTTTCAAATATTTTATTATTTTATCTATTATTATTTTATGTGATCCAGAAAATCACGTCATAGGGTGAAGTTGGTTAAAGTAAATTCAGACACACAGAGGTATCTAGAAAAACAAGCAGGCACTCTTATAGAGTCTTATAATGAAACTTCTTTAATAGCAGTACATCTGGATCCAAACCGAATCCACTCTCAGTTTCCGTTCACACTGTACATGGCACTTTTTCTCTCTTTTCAAAATAAAATCAGATATATCAGAGATATTTGCCAGTGACGCCACAGACACTTTTTGACAAAAAATGAATTTGACGCTACGGACGTGTCGCTGGCATGCCAGATCCACAACCAATCAAAACCTAGTTCAGAAAGACGTCACGCGCTCACGATAATTATACATTCATCTTTTCAAATCGGAAAAAAGAAAACTCATGGCGAAAGCACGACAGACAAAACCACAAATACAAAGTCTCAATATGCACATGCACGGGTGTATTTAACTACAAGACATCACGCTTCGTGTGTATTTTTCAGATAGGCCGCCTGAATTTGTCCAGAGATCAATGAAAATAAGGCAGATGCACCAAACCGAACTCCATTTGTTCACACACTGCATGGCGCTGAATGATCTCGTTAGCTCAAATAACACCCCGACAATCACACAACCAGCCGAAAGAAACATCTACAGACGGGAAATAATGCTCGCGTAAGATATCTACACGTATACATCTGACAATGAAAATAAAAGTCTCAACTCAACAGGCAACACTTTACAACGTTTAGACGTGTATGCAATGTTGTTCAAACGGGTTTATCTTTGCTTCCCGGCTACACGCGCGATAAAACATCTTTAAATTAGGCCGGAAACACGCCTGCACGCAAGTACGTGAACGCAGACTTGATCTGAGCTGTCTCAGCATTGACTGGCGTATTTGTGCGGAGCATGTTTCTGGTGTTTAGTGGTACTTCAGTGCAGCAGCGCCGAGATCAGACCAGGCTCAATGGCTTTTTTTATTTTTCACGATGCGGCCGTGATCACGTGAAAGCACGCTTCCACCGGGCGAATAAAAGAAGGCGCCCGTGGTCTGACTTCGTAATGACGCGATGCAACGTCACGACGGCGAATTACAAAGACGGACGCCGCGCGATTAAAAACGTAAAGAACTCATTTTGAGATAAAGACCTGCAGCTCCGAGAAATTATAGTCAGGGTCGCTAGATAAAAGCTCTTTTCGAGAGGAACAAAATCTGAATAAAGTCAGAATTAGAATTTCAGCTTACTGTTTAATGCAAAAGTAAAAAAGAGTCCGAATTATGAGATGCAAACTCACAATTATTAATAATAATAATTGCAAGAAATATAGTCAGAATTGTGAGATATAAACGCAATTATGCAGAAATGTCAGAACTATGTGATGCAAATTACAAAGCTAGAATTTATGGATATGAAATTGCAATAAAAATAAAGAAAGTCCGAATTTGAGATAAAACCTGCAGCTGCAAGAAATATAGTCAGAATCGCGAGGTAAAAACTCAATGTCAGAGTTGCACGATATAACGCAAACTATAAAGTAAGAAAGTCAGAGAAAAAATGCAATATAGATTCGGACGTTAGATTTTATCTAGGGACTGTTTGACCCAATTTGAACTTGAATTTTTTGGATTTTTTGCAATTAAAAAAGCAAAAAGTCAGAATTATGAGATTTTAAAAACTCAGAACTGCAAAGAATAATTGCAAGAAATATGATCAGAATTGTGAGATATAAACACAATTATGCAAAATGCCGGGTGATGCAAATTACAATTTCAGAATTGCGAGAATGAAAAAATATTCGTTATATAAAAATTGCATTACATAACTCTCAGTAATCATCCACAATAGCAAATGTCAGAAATAAAGGCAGAATTGGAAGATATAAATTCGCACTTCCGACATATCTTTAATAATTGCCACGGAATATAATTACGTAATATGTTTACATTTTTTAAAAAAGTCTATTTTGTATCTCAAATTGAAATCGCAAGTTATAAAGTGGTATATAAACTCTCAGTTGCAACAAATAAAATCATAATTGCGACTTTTTTTTTTTACTGGCGAATCTGATTTTATTCCTCACAATTGCAAAAAATAATAATAATAATAAATAAAATAAAAATTCGTATTTCTTTACATGTTTTGTTCAGTGGAGGAAACGAGCTTCCACAGTATCGGCATACTTCCAGCGGAATGTGATGAAACGGCGAAACGCGACACGCTCTCCACCCGCTGGAGCAGAAAAGAGAAGAAACTGACTCCGCGCCGGTTCCGCCCGCGTGATGGAGCGCCATAACCTCACGAGAGAAGTCGACCACGGGGTTCTCAGAGGAAGGAGGCAGCGGAGAGGAAGCAAAGGCCATTCAGTCTTCAGAGGAAGAGTTTGCACACGGACGCGCAGGCAGCTAGAACTAGGGTTATCAAGACCTCTTTAACCCTTAAACCGAGAAGGACGCAACACCGAAGAATGAAGTCTGTTTCGCACACCGATGACGGCTCACAAAGGCCAGAATGAAGTCGGGCGCCGCTGGTGGTCTTCAAGCAGCTAAATCACAGAAAGCAGAAAGTGTAAACTGATAAGCGCTATCGCTTTTTAAAGAAGTGTTTCGTGGAGAATCGGGCCTGCGCTAACAATAAAGCGAGTTCTCGTCTATGTCTACATCTCTAAATGGCCTTTTATACTCTCGTTTGAGTTTAAAAGCATCGAGAAAATAAACAGTAAAATGAATAAAAAATAAAATAAAATAAAAAATGTAAATCACCTGATTTTTTTTTTTTTTTTTGCCTTCAGTTAAACTAGAAGCGGTAAAACAAGCTTGATTTTTTTATCAATAAATATTTTAAATAATAATTCTGGCCACCCGGATTAGGTCAAAAGCTCGCAAAAAAACAGATTTCGCAAAACAACCATAACGCTTAATGTACAGTAAA
>NW_025047803.1:20000-22500 GCF_018831695.1 Puntigrus tetrazona
ATGAATGAATGAATATACGGTGACACAACGTTAAAGGGATATTTCACCCAAAAATGAGAAAAACCGCCACGTCGTTCTAAACCCATGAGACCTTGACATCTGAACACAAATTAAGATGTTTTTGACGAAATCTGAGAGCTCTCTGTCCCTCTGTAGACAAATACACAACTGCAATGTTTCCAGACACAGAACCGTGGCGAGGACATCACTAAAACAGTCCCAGAACCAGCAAAAGACCAGCACTGCCTGTCTAAAACCAATTCGAAGCTGCCCTAAAATGATGAAACCGTAAAAACACCAAACGTGTTTCGTGTGAACATTAATATTGAGGTCATGCAGCGGCGAGTCTCCCAGCTAAAGCTAATTCCGCACGCTAGCTTAGTTAGCGTCTCAGCTCACGTACGCAAAAGGCATTTTTTATTGAATCAAGACAGCATCCGCTTCTACTCGAGAACAAAAGTCGGAGGCTGTGTCTGAAATTTTTAACCGGCCTCTCAGCGATGGAGTCACTGCGGCAGAACCGTCCGCCGCGAAAACACACCGCTGAAACAGGAGACGCTGATCAATTGACCTCAACTATGGCGCGGTGTTTACACTCGCCGCAGAACAGCGGCCGTCATCCGCTCGTGATCGGACGGTGAAGGACACGGAGGCCTCCCGCGGGATCGGCACGAACACCCGTCTCATTCCACACCAACTTCTTCTGAGAGCAGGAGAGCAAAGTCTCAAACCTTGTTAAAATACGCATTACTGAAAATGATTTACAGGAAGAAACCATCTAGAGTGCACTCAGCAACCCCTGACACCAAAACTATTCTATTCTGGATTATAATATAATACAATAACACATAATAATAATAATAATACACAATAATAATAATTTTTACAATGTAATAAAATATGATGCATTTACATTACAAATAAAATAAATAATAGTGTACATTATTTAAATATATCATAAGTAATAATAAAAAGAAAATATATATATATATATATATATATATACATAGAAATACACAGTTGTATTTATATGTATACATAAAAACGTATATATATATATATATATATATATATATATATATATATATATATATATATATTTTTTTATTATTATTATTATTACTTATGATATACTTAAATAATGTACACTTTATTTATTTTTATTTGTAATGTAAATGCATCATATTTTATTACATTGTAAAAAAACATTATTTCCACAAATGTATTATTATTATTATCAGTATTATTATTATTATTATTATTATTATTATTATTATTATTATATATTTTTATTATTTATATTTTATTATTACTTATATATTGTTACATATTTATAAAATATTTAATGTTTAATATATAAAATAAAATATTTATATATTTATATTATTTATATATTTATATATTATTATATATATTTTATTATTATTATTATTATTATTATTATATATATATTTTTTAAAATATATATATATATATACGTTTTTATGTATACATATATATATATATATATATATATATATATATATATATATATACATTTTTATGTATACATATAAATACAGCTGCGTTATTTATATCTGTAAATATGTATGTGTTTATATATGTTAAAGTTTATTAGTAAACAAACTACGTATGAACAATACTTTATTAACGTTAATTTCATCATTTACTGATGCATTTTTTTAAATCGCAAGTTGGTTTGTTAACAACTACATAATGCACTAATGTATTTTTTAATGAACTAACACTAACACATATTTATAAATAGTGTAATAAAAGCATTGCTTATTGTTTGTTTATGTTAGTTAATACATGAACTCATGTTAACAGACGACACCTTATTGTAAAGAATTTTCTCGTATAAACATAAATATACATAAAGAAATGAAGACTTTATTTGAAAAAACAGATAACGTTTCTTTACATTTTTGAAAATCATGTTTTTATTATGTTATCATTTTTTAATTGTGTTGTAGTTTGTCTGATATATATATATATATATATATATATATATATATATATATATATATATATATATGTATTTGTATGTCGCTTTGGATAAAGGCGTCTGCTAAATGACTAAATGTAAATGTAAATGTAAATATAAACTGAACACACACACATTGCATCTTTGCATTAAAACATCACCAAAGAGCTCCACAAATCAGTTTCAGGGGTGCGCTGCCTGCACGAGCTCTGATTGGTGGACCGGAGCTGTCACTCACCGTAGTGTGGGATGATGGCCCAGGCCATGGCCGAGGCGTAGATCCCGCCCACCATCCAGAACATGCAGAGCCAGCTCAGGTGCTCGCCGCGCTTCTCACGGGACAGAAACTCGGCAAAGTACGAGAACACGATAGGAACCGCTCCGCCGATCCTGCAAAGATATATTAGAAATGAATTTTCAGCATCATTACTCCAGATCCTTTCGAATGCGCTGATTTATACTCGAGAATCATCTCTGATTGCTATCAGTGTTGAAAACCGTTGTTCTCAATTT
>NW_025047803.1:27500-35000 GCF_018831695.1 Puntigrus tetrazona
CAAACTCTTTGCAGAAACCAAAAGCTGCCAAAGTATTCCAGAGATAAGAGTGCTCAACTCGATCAAAAGCCTTCTCTTGATCTAAGGATAACAAACCACAACTCAGATTTAAAAATTTAGAAATATGAAAAATGTCTCGAATTAAGGAAATATTATCAACTATAGATCTACCGGGTACACAATATGTTTGGTCCGGATGGATGACCTGCTCCAACACTCCAGCCAGTCTAGTAGCCAAAACTTTGGAAAGCAGTTTGTAATCGCTGCAAAGAAGTGAGACAGGGCGCCAGTTTTTGACATCAGTGAGGTCCCCTTTTTTTGGAATCAGAGTGATAACCGCTCTCCGACAACTCAAAGGCAACCTGCCCTCTGTCAAGCTATCGCTGAGTACCTCAAGCAGATCATCTCCCAGCTCTGACCAGAAAGCCTTATAAAAGTCGACCGGGAGGCCATCCACTCCTGGTGCCCTCCCAGACTCCATGCTTTGCAAGGCCTTGAAGAGCTCTTCCAGGGTCAACACTCCTGAGAGGTCAAAGTTAGCCTCTTCTGAGACTTTCGGCAAATTATCAAAAAAGACACTTTCCGCGCCATGCCCTGAATTAATCTCACTTCTGTACAGGTTCTGATAAAACATAACTGCTCTCATACGGATATCGGCAGGATCAGACAACAACACTCCATCCTCAGAGCGAAGTGCATAAATAAAACGTTTCTGCCCATTCTTTTTTTCCATGCTGAAAAAGTATTTAGAAGGTACATCCATCTGATCGATACTTTGGAAACGTGAACGGACTAAAGCCCCCTGTGCTCTACTCCCCAGTAGATCTGTTAGTTGTGCTTTCTTCTTAGAGCAGGCTTCTAAATGCCTAGCTTCACCACTAGACTGGGCTAGATTATGACACTCAATAATTTCTTTTTCTAACGATTCTAAGGACAGAAGTAGCTCTTTAGTAACGTTGTGAGTGTACTGTTGCGAAAACTGCTTAATTTGAATTTTACCAAGTCCCACCACTGTTGTACTGAATGAAAAGAGCCTTTTGTTGCTCTGAAGCTTTCCCAGAAAAACTAAAAGATTCTTTAAAAAATTGTCATTTAACAGTTTAGTGTTAAAGTGCCAATATGCACTCTTATGTTTTACTGAACACAAAAAAAAATTACAATGCACCATGCTGTGGTCCGAAAAACCAACCGGTGTGATGTAACACTTATTAAAAATGTTAAGATGATGATTAAAACTGTAAAACCTATCCAATCTTGCCGAAGAGATAATATTATCCCGTGTATGAACCCAAGTATACTGTCTCTCCTTGCCATTTAAAGATCTCCAAATATCACATAATTCATATTTTTTATAAAATGGATAAGACGATTGCGTGAAGCTAAGTGAGGTTCAACATGATTCCTGTCTAAATTTAGCTCTGTGCAATTAAAATCACCACCTAAGAACAGAAATTCTTCAGAACAACAATTTTGTAAGGTGGAAGATAGTAAATCTAAAAAAACTAACCTTTCAACCGGGTACAGTTGGAACATACACACAAATAAAAAACAAAACATAATTCTAAAAAACAGCTCTGACTTTAAAAGCCTACCTTTAACAATTTCATCAATCACATATGATACAGGACTAAAATTCTTTATGAATAAAATAGCCACTCCTCCACTAACTGAAGTGTTGTGACTTAACACAGAAGTGCCATCAAATTCCTCATCCAATCAACAGCATTGTTCAGGTCACTGTGAGTTTCTTGTAAAAAAGTGACATCAATGTTTTTCTGTTTTATTGTTTCATATATTAATGCTCTTTTCTAACATTCCTTGCGCCATTGATATTAAAAGTGGCTAAATGTACTACACTCATAAATAAAAAAAAAAAAAGAGCAAAGACCAGTCCTGCTCCTAAGATTAACCCGTGTCATTGTCTAAAGCAATGTTAAGACTCCTCACAATTTTCTTTAAACGATACACTTCTTTATTTGTGAATGAACCTTCTACCATTAGACTTCTTGCTTTATCAACAAACTGTTTTAAGTCAGGAAAATATTCCTGCACTCGCACACCTCTCTTGTTTTTGGTTGATCTGAGAAATAATTTGATATCTTCAAGCTCATAGCTCCGTCCAATAACCTCATTCTGAGAAAGTGTCACACTGGAGTCAGAAGACTCTGCATCGCTCTCAGTCTCCAGATCCTCATCGTCATGCATTTCTATTTTTTTGCTTACTTTAGCATCTGGTACTTCGTTACTTTTCTTTCTTTTTTGGGGCATTTTAAAAATGGCTTGTTCTTCTTCCATTCCACAGCACTTAGCTATTTCACACATTTTCTGAAAATGCTCTGCACTATTCTCTGAAACCCTGTCAGCTTGTCCATCTCCAGTTTTGCCCCATGTCACATTATCTGCGTCCTTACGACCCTCATCCGAACGTATCTCGGCGTGTGTCGGCGCGACCGCTCCCTCCACCGTCTCACTGGAAGAGGCCGGAGGAGACGCTGCCGCTGCCGGCGTCACCGAGCCCTCTCCCGGGGGGGCTCCCTCAGCCTCACCGCTAACCCCCGCAAGATCACCACTCCCGGAGCGCCCTCCTACATTCCTTTCCTTTTCTGCAGTTATTTCTGGACAATTTCGCATTAGATGACCAAAAGTCCCGCAGCTAAAACACTTCATCTTAGCGGTGGTCACAAAAACAACATAATCAAAATCACCAATTCGAAAATTTAAAGACACATCCAGATCAGCATCATCATTAATGATCATGTATGCGAACCGCCTAAAAGAAACAATATGTTTCAACAGAGGAGAACTACAGTTGATCGGGATCTTTTTAATGGGTGAAACCAGCTTTCGTACCAGGATAAAGCTTGGGTTAAAATAAGATCACTCACAAAAGGTGGCACATTAGATATGGTGACTTTCTTAGCAGGTAGAGAGAGGGGAAGAACGGGGATGAGTTCTCCTTTAACGATTATACCATGCTCAACAACCTCGTTAGCTTTGTCTATGCTGTCTAAAAAAATAACGATAGCGCTGTTCATTCGAGAGGCTGAGAGCACACTCCCGTGCCCCACTACCTCACCCACTGCCAGGCAAGCCTCCTCCACACTCACCGCTGACGCCACCTTCACAGCGTGGCGTCGCGTGAGTGAGTTTAAAACTTCCACCCGCGGGGCCGACATGCCTCCTCAGAGTGAAGAGCACGCGGCCCGAAAACCAGCAAAGACTACCGCTAACTATACAGACAGAGATAGACAGAAAAGGAAAAAAAGAAAAGAGTTTCACTCACAACACTCCACACCACTCGCACTCACAGCACTCCGCTCACACTCGTACACCGGAAGTGAGAGAGAGAGAGAGAGAGACAGAGAGAGAGAGAGAGAGAGAGAGAGAGAGAGAGAGAGACAGAGAGAGAGAGAGAGACAGAGAGAGAGAGAGAGAGAGAGACAGAGAGAGAGAGAGAGAGAGAGAGAGAGAGAGACAGAGAGACAGAGAGAGAGAGCTTAGAGAGAGACAGAGAGAGAGAGAGACAGAGAGAGAGAGAGAGAGAGAGAGAGAGAGAGAGAGAGAGAGAGAGAGAGAGAGAGAGAGAGAGAGAGAGAGAGACAGAGAGAGAGACAGAGAGAGAGAGAGAGAGACAGAGAGAGAGAGAGAGAGAGAGAGACAGAGAGAGAGAGAGACAGAGAGAGAGAGACAGAGAGAGAGAGAGAGAGAGAGAGACAGAGAGACTCTTCGTGCATGAATAAATGCACGCATACATTTAAACTTCATACGACCGATAAAAACAGGACTGCACCAGGAGTCTTTAATCGGCTCGTCATGGATGATCATTAAAGCGTTTGATAGCTTCATGCACATACCCGACGGAATAAAAAAGAGCAATTTGAGCGGCCTGACATGTTCTGTGTTCCCTTCGGCCCTTTTATTTTACTTCAGATCTTGCCTTTTTGCCCATAATGCTGCAGAAACGACACACTTCACCTTTAAGACGAAAAACTACATCCACTGTTCGATTTTGGTCATTTAACAAGACTAGTGCAGAGAAAACATCACGGTATTTTAGTATTTATTTTATTGCACTTTATGCATTTCTATATAAATAGATTAAGAGCCTGGCTTTACTCCAGGGCTATTTTAGCATCACTGATATGCCATATATAGCTATTTTAAACTTGCATCTTGGCAACTAGCTGAATTCAAATACACATATCTTTTAAAGAATCCATGCAAATGAGTGCATACTTTCAGAAAACTTTTATCTGAATGTACTGTGATCAGTTTTCTCCTCGAGGACGCTCTGAATGACCTTTCCAGCACGTCACGGCGATGGTCCCTCACGGAGCACTTAATTAACCCGCAGTCATTAGCTCGGTAAAGGAAAGCAGAAGACGGATGGACTCTGAACTCACCCGAAGCCCGAGAGCATCCTGCAGAAGAGGAAGGTGCTGTAGCCCTGAACGAAGGACGACAGGAAGGCGAAGAAGCCGTTGACTGACATACAGACGAGAAGACACTGCCTCCGGCCCACCTTATCTGACAGACCGCCCCAGAAGAACGCGCCCACCATCATTCCCAGATACACCACGCTGCCTGCACACACACACACACACACACACACACACACACACACACACACACACACACAAATACTGTGAGCTCAACATCAAACCGCTTTTTACTTGTCTGAAGCAGCATATAAAGTTTCTGTGGTGAACTAAAGCTAAAATTAAAATCATTAAAATTAAACACTAAATTAAAATAAAATCCAATATGAAAAATATTGCATATATATATATATATATATATATATATATATATATAAAAATACAAACTGCTAAATGTAAAAAAGACATTAAAACATAAAAACAATAATAAACCAAATGAAAACATTTTTTCTCATCTTTATCCAGTGTTGTTTTAGCATTTATAATAATTAATTAATTACATTTTCTTCGAATTAGCTTAATTTTTTTATTACAACAACTTTTGTAATAGCTTTTCTTTAGCCGCTTACTTCTATTTAACTATTAAATGAAACTATATACTTGTAGAAGTTGTTCATCTAATATTTATTTTATTTTATTTATTAATATTTAATACTTTTATATCTGTTTTTAGTTTTTGTTTCGTTTTATTTGATTGTCAGCTTGTTAGTTATTTCTATTTAGCTTTAATTTATTTTAAATCTTTAAATCTCTGTTAATTATAAATAATACAACCTTCCTGAATTTCTAAGTTTTTTTTCATCTAATATTTATATTTTGCTTTATTCCTGCTTGTCTGCTTTAATTCAAATAACTTTTTTTTTACCTCTCTCTGATTTTTGTTCGATGCAATTCCTCTAAAGAAATAAAAGCTGATAAAAGAGTCTTCATTTCCCTTTATTCATGTTTAGGAGAAACAACTGAGATTTCAAGAGATCTCATTTCTTAAGCAATCATAGCATGGTGTATTAATCAGTATTGATTGTAATGAAAAGCCGAGCTGATCAATAACGGACAGTGACATAAATAACACACTGCTGTTATTAGTTTTATAGATTGGTTTCCATCATCCCAAACCTACGCTTATTTTGCTTACACCTTTTGGATGTGAAACACTCCTGATGAGCTAAAGATGACCTCCGCAGGGATTTCGGTTGCTCCAGATGTGCAGCGCTTCGACGGAAATGATAACAGGTGTGTTTCGCTCAGTGTTTCTTTGTGGCTTGAGAAAGACTGATTTATCTGCACTGATTCAGACACACACAAACATGCATGCAATAAATCCAGCCCGGCCCGCTCGCCCCAGATATGGTAATGAAAGCGCTGATTTATGTGCTAGTGTGTAAGAGAAGCCCATCTGATGAGCAGAAGCTGGACCGATGGAAAGCCTCTTTCTATCTCTCAGTGCTCGTCGTTCTCTCTGGAAGTGTGTGTTATCAGCCGGTGCAGACGTGACGGGACGCCCCGCTCATCTATTACTGTCTGACAGCACTGAGCACACAGACCTGAGGAGCTGCTTTCACACACACACTTACACTGTTACAGACACACACACACATTTACAGTATTACAGTCACACACACACACACTTACAATATTACAGTCACACACACACACACACACACTTACAGTAATACACACACACACACACACTTACAGTAATACACACACACACACACACACTTACAATATTACAGTCACACACACACACACACACTTACAATATTACAGTCACACACACACATTTACAGTATTACAGTCACACACACACACACACACACACACACTTACAATATTACAGTCACACACACACACACACACACACATTTACAGTATTACAGTCACACACAGAAACACAGACAGACACACACACTTACAGTATTACAGTCACACACACACACACACACACACACACACACACACACACACACACTTACAGTATACACACACACACACACTTACAGTATTACAGTCACACACACACACACACACACACACACACACACACACTTACAGTAATACAGTCAAACACACACACACACACACTTACAGTAATACAGTCACACACACACACACACACACACACACACACTTACAATATTACAGTCACACACACTTACAGTATTACAGTCACACACACACACACACACACACACACACACACACACACACACACTTACAATATTACAGTCACACACACACACACACACACACTTACAGTAATACAGTCACACACACACACACACACACACACACACACACACACTTACAATATTACAGTCACACACACACACACTTACAGTATTACAGTCACACACACACACATACACACACACACACTTACAGTAATACAGTCAAACACACACACACACACACACTTACAGTAATACAGTCACACACACACACACACACACACACTTACAGTAATACAGTCACACACACACACACACACACTTACAATATTACAGTCACACACACACACACACTTACAGTATTACAGTCACACACACACACACACACACACACACACACACACTTACAATATTACAGTCACACACACACACACACACACACACTTACAGTAATACAGTCACACACACACACACACACACACACACTTACAATATTACAGTCACACACACACACACACTTACAGTATTACAGTCACACACATACACACACACACACACACACACACACACACATGCTGACAGTATTACAGTCACACACACACACACACACACACACACACACACACACACACTTATAATATTACAGTCACACACACACACACACACACACACACACATAATATTACAGTCACACACACACACACACTTATAATATTACTGTCACACACACACACACACACACACACACTTATAATATTACAGTCACACACACACACACACACACACACACTTACAGTAATACAGTCACACACACACACACACATGTTGACAGTATTACAGTCACACACACACACACATACACACACACACTTACAGTAATACACACACAC
>NW_025047803.1:40000-47753 GCF_018831695.1 Puntigrus tetrazona
ATATACATATATATATATATATATATGTATATGTATATATATATATACATATATATATATATATATATATATATATATATATATATATATATATATATGTATATATATATATATATATATATATATATATATATATGTATATGTATATATATATATATATATATATATATATATATATACAAACACATTATTTTTAAACATGAAATATTTTAAGAATTCTGCTTTAGTATAAATTAAATAATCCACCTGAAGTCATTACTAAGTATGCAATAATTAAACATTAAATAATATAATATAAAGTGCATATTAAAACAACTACATGTAAAGCTACCAGCATATTTATAGTCAACATTACTTCTGAAATATTTTCTTTTTTTAACCATAATAACATGTGGTAAATAATTCACTCAAAAACATTTTTAATTATTTGTTTTTTCAATATTTCTAATAGCAGCAATAAAATATACTTTCATCGCTAAATGAATATTATTTATAAACATTAAATAATATGTACTAACTATTGTAAAACATAAAAAAATTAAATGTATATTTATAGTCTGAATTTCCTTTTTTTATTCTCCACCACAACACGCCAAAATAAAAGTCTGGTTTAACTTCAGGAATTAAGTGCAGAAATATATTAGTACAGCATAATATATGTAAAATATTCAATAATAAACTAGTAAATAACAAATAAATATGCATGACATCACATGTTTTCCATGTTCCTGTTGTGCAGAACTTCCTCTGCCATTTTAAAAGATTAATTAAAGTTAATAGAAAAGTTAATAGAAAAATAAAAAAAATACAATTCTTAAAAATATTTTATTGGGCCATACAACTGTCATTTTTGTTAAACTTGTAGAATTGTATTGCAAGAAATCAATTAATTGATATACTTTTTGATTACTAAATGTAATAATTTAATTTAATCCAGGAAAAAAGAAATATTATGGAAAAATACATATACCATGTGGCATCTAAGCAATTTAAAAGCATGATAAAGATCCCAGTATTGGACTAATGTTTGCATTTACCACTGAAATGATAACAATAAATTGGGAAGTATTTTGTGCATTAGTAACTATCTATTTTATGGAGTTTATTCAAACGTAAACAACACACCTTAATTATAATAAACACGAAACATGACAGTGTTCTCCCACAACATCCAGAGAACATCTGGAGAACATCAGCTCTTTTTTTTGATCTGCATATAGGTAATTATACACACACGCACACACACACACACACACACACACCTCTTAAAACACTCCAATCTACCCACACATGTGCTGCTCTACCTGCTGCCAAAACAATAAACCCATCCAGATCCAGAGAGATCATCTAACAATACAACGACAGCCTCTACCCACTCTCACACACACACACACACACACACACACACATCATCAAACGAGCACGACACAGGACGATATCGCTGGCCACCCACGTTACACACCATACACGAGCCCTCACACACATACACACACTCACTCATTACAAGGAAAAAACCCTTCATTACATCAAAGGGAGGAAAAAAGCAGCTTGTCGTCTTTACAGCGTGTGAGTACAGACAGAAACGTGTGGGTACAAAGACAGAGATGAATAATAGAGGCTCTGCTCCAGGATCCAGGCAACTCCTACAGACTCCTGTTTAAGACAGCACGAGATACCTTCAGCTGATTATCCTCTAACACCGTACACATCGGGTGTTACACATCACATGTGAAAAGTAAGAGATATTACATGTTGCAAGAACAGTGCAAAAGTTTTGGGATTGGTTTTTTTGTGATAAGTCTTTTGTGCATTTATTTGATCAAAAGTACAGTATAAATTACTAAATATTATTGCAATTTCAAATAAATGTTTTTTATGTGAATATGCATTAAAATTGAATTTACTGCTGCGATCAAAGCTGGATTTTCAGCATCATTACTCCAGTCTTCAGCGTCACGTGATCCTTCAGAAATCATTCTAATTCATGGATTTGCTTCTCAACTAATGTTTATGATTATTACCGACGTTGAAAACAACAGTGCTGCTTCATATTTTTGTCGTAAATCATTATACATTTTATTTTTTCGAATAATTTTTCTTTCTTTTTTTCCCATTTATTGCAAAAATCTTAAGTAATCATCATTGTTTTATGAATTCAACTGATTAGACATACTTGTGGTTATTGCATAAACCTTTATAATTTAATCTAGAAAATGAAATCAGAAAGCATGACATTTTGAGAAGATAAAATCAGATTTCAAAGGGCCATAAAGCTGTATTTTTGTTTAACTTTTAATGAATTGTCGCTAAAATACAATGGAGCCCAATCTGGAATCTGAGGGTGCAAAAATATGAATAAAAAGCCTTTAAAGCTGCCCAAAGTCCCTAGCGCTGCATATCGCGAATCAAAGCATTTATATATTTACATTATTGACCTTATTATAACGGTGTGCATTGGCAATGTGGCTTCTCTTGAACCTACTTTCACATCTCTTGCTTTTTTCTTGTGACTCACCCAGCCAGCCGGCTCCAGAGTTGGGCACACACATGTCAGTCTCGGCGCTTGGGCAGAACGAAGCCCACCACAAACACCTCCACGCCACAGACATGAGCGCCAGGCCGAGCACCAAGAAGAGCTGCCACTGGAAGCGTCCGTGTCCACACTCCTGGATGATGAGCTCGCACCGCTGAGCCAGCTCCTCCTCATCCGCCTCCTCTCCCTCCAGCTCTCGCTTGTCCTTCATCCCGCTCCGCCGGCGGCGGCTGGCCCCCGCCTCTCCGTGGCCTCGCCCCCGCCGGCACGCCCTGACATACTCGCCTCGCAGATCTCGCCCTCGCCGTCGTGGCCTCCCTCGGCATCGCTGGAGCCCTCGCCATCCTCCCTCTGAGCTCGGCCGCCCTGATAATAGTAACGGCCTCGCCGGCGCCTCGTCTCGCTGCTTTGAAGCGGCTATAGTTGAAGGCGCGGAGTACTCCGCCGGAAGCGCGATCCACTACTTTGTTGACCTTCTTGACGGCGCGCGCCGCCGCCTCCTGACGCGCGATGTCGCGAGCGCTTTGGACAGAGACGCCCTGTCTCTGTAGGGGTCCCTCCATCTGTGTGGAGTTCAGCTGTCTGGCGATTGCAGCGGTCAGGAATCAGTGAGTTCAGTAGTTCGAGAGGTGTGGAGATGGACAGCAGTGGATAGGAGATGTGCAGTTCCTTCTGACGGACAGCTTCATCCAAAAGAAATCTGTGGGAAGCACAAACAGGGTCATATTTTCATTGGCTATAGCAGGCACACATATCAAAAATATATATCAACTAAAAAATTTGTGTGTATATTTAAGTATATATATATATATATACACACATACACTGGCTCCAAGCTTTTGAATGATATAGCGTATAAAAGTTTTTAAAATGCAGGAAAACTTTCTATTAATCAAAGAATCCTCAATGCACGCTGACTAAAAAAAGCGTTCTCAACTGTTTAAATTATTGAAAATAATATTAATATTTCTTGAACAGCAAATGTTCACCTTTGGCCAATTTTTCTTCATCTGCTGTCCCTCTTTTTTTGTGGTATCCCCAAGGCTCAATATTGGGCCCTATATTTTGTTTTATTTCTATATGCTGCCCTAGGGGTATATTTTCGAAAACACAACGCTCTCTTTCCACTGTTATGCACATTTGCTCGTTTAAAAGAAGACAAAGCTTCGTTTCTGCCATTACGTGAATTGCACCGAGAGTTTTAAGAGTAAGCCTGGATCTGAACTTTCTTTGTCGTAATGAAAATAAGATTGTTGAGTCTGGTCGTCCTGGGGATTTCGGTTCTGTTGTAAAAAGATTAGCTCTGTTGTAAAAGCTACTTTATTTCAATTGAGACTGTTGGCTAATGCAAAGTTACTTTCAAGTACTACCTGCCACGAAAAGTGAAGTTTAAAAGTGTAAGTCATGCTTTTATAAGGTCTAGACTAGATTACTGTAACTCATTATATGTTGGTTTAGATCAGTTATCTCTTCAACTATCTATCTATCTATCTATCTATCTATCTATAGTATCCACACACACAGCATTCAAATAAAATTAAACGAAAAGCTTTGCATTAGTATGAAGCGTCAGTCGACTTCAGATCTGAATTAGCTGGGTATTTTGGTATTAACTGAACAGACGTAATTGGAAAAGTGGAAAGCGCTTGGTAGATCTCAGGTGTTCCCGCTCACGTGTCCCGAAGAACCACAGGAGAGCCATAAATAAATCACTGGCACAGCAGGCAGAGGACAGAGAGCCCAGTTTTAAACCGCATTCACAGCGTTCACCTCCACAGCAAGAGATGTGGACGTTTAAGAGAGCCAGAAGAAAAATAGACGAAGATTCACACACTGGAGGATCTTCTCCAGGATCTCAAACACAGAAAAGCCCTGCTGCATTGCAGCGCACCGTTCCTCTCTCCAGCGAAACACACCACGCTCAACTCCATTTTGGCTCAACATCGGCTAAAACAAACACACACGGCGTTTCCTCCGAACCCAGTAACCTCGGCGAATCTCTTTGAAAATGATCAGTTGGTCTCACAGATACCAGATATCTAGATATCCCTGAGATGAAACCAGAAAATTTTCAAATCTATCTGTGACAAAGATGACACAACGATTCAATCCAATGCCAGGGTAAAGTAAATCAATACTATAGTACAGTCTCATCTGTCCTGTCCTTCCACCCAAACACTTCCAGATGGTTTGGTGCATCGCTCAAGGCTACCGTTCTGTTCTATGCATAAAGAGAATTAATATTACAGCAAGGCTCCATGAACCAGAACATTCTAAATGAAGAAGTAGCTGTGTTTTAGTCCCTAAAACCAAACAAGCGTTATATATACAGAAACATAAAGGTGCTGCATGTAGGATTGAGCCAAGAGTGGTTGAACTAGGTATTGCAGCCCAAATTGTAAATATTGAAGATATTTATTAATACCTGGCTCCCTCAGGTTGCCAGATTCTCTCTGTTCCGCCAATTGGCAACTTGAGGTTTCGAAACACGATTAGGTAAACTGGCGGTATATTCCGTGCGGATAACAGGATAACAGACTGTAGCATTGTTAACTTAGCGCGTTTCTTAAATCTCTGCAAACACGCTATACGCACAGTCAAAACATACATATGGCACCTTTAAGAATCATACAGCAACTCAAGAACAACATATAGCCAGAAATAGTTCCTGGAGAAGACAAAGCTGAACCCAGGGTGACTGAACAGCTTTTATTTTACAAGGAGAATCATTTTATGCGTCTTGATTAGAGCTGACATTTGATAATCGCGGATGAATTTTAGTCTGGCCAATATGCATTAGAATATGATTTATATTCAACCGACTCTGGCATTTGTAACTCCAGAGACATGCCTACAACTTTTGACTCTTCTGTCACTAAGATATACTATGGCAATGCATGCGAATTGCGGCGATATCCGATTCATCTCTCAATTAATTTTCTGGAGTATGTTCTTCTAAATGAACTGGTTTAAGCGCATCAAGTGTGATATCTAGCACAGCAATTTATTCAAGCGTGTTAGCATTCGCAAAAAAGAATCGAGAAAGAATCCGATTGTGAGAAACGATTCGCTGTTCTGGTGGATTTCGTGCATCTTGGCCTCTTTTCGCCTCCGTCCGGCTTCCAGCAGAAACAACGACGAATGCTCCTCTAAGGATTTGTATTTTTCACGGGCCGCTGGTGCTGTCGGAGAAGCCCTCATTAATCACGGAGGAATACACACGCGGCGCGTTCCCTCTCGCGCTATCCGCTTAACACGGAAACAGCGTGAAGTAGACGCGACGCAACAACGCTGTCTAATCCGATCCAATCACAAATCTGGCCCAAACCAAACGGCATTTGCATTACAACACGTTAAAAACCTCCCAATGCTGCGGCAGCAGCCGAACCTGAAAACCGGCAAAACATGACATCATTTCCTCTACGACCAAATAAAGAGCGGTCACAAGCGTCACTGCTGACATCACTGGAGTGGCTGATCATAAATCAATCGACCTTTGATTTTCATGCAGTAACCCGATGTGAGCGGAGGAGGAGGCAGGAGACGCGCCGCCAGGCGCGCACGACCCTCCACCGGCGAAGAGGGACCTAAATACGATGCGCCACACACCTTCGTCTAAACTGGCTAGAGCTCCACGACGTATTTAGAGGAGCAAATTACTCGCAAGTTGATTGAGAAGAATTTGGCGTTTTCACTTCCATCCCCGATTCACCTTGCGCAAAACAGATCTGAGCTTCACATCCAGACTCTCCTGCACATTCTCTGTAGTTTTGGTTAAGCTACTAACTTCTTACAACCTTCCAGACTACACACACCCTTTTTACACACACACACATACGACACACACACACACACACACACACACACACTGCAGTAATGTAATGATGGATAGCGCAGAGGCTTCACTCGGTCACTGGGACTCTAGCAGCATTCGTAGGCTCTCTTGCACGGGCGCCTGCTGGGATTGGATGGAGGCGCAGTAGGTGTGTGTGTGTGTGTGACTGGCGCTGTGTGTTAATGTATGATGTGCCTAATGTAGACAGATTCCTACAGTTTGATCTATAGCGTATACAGTAAAAAACACACAGTTTAAAAGCTGCATGGCGTAAGGAGTTAAAAACAAACATAACATCTAGGCTTAAAATACTGTTCAGTTTTGATTTTAAGTCAAATTTATTCAATCGTTGTACAGCAGCTTTAAAAAAATATTTAAAATGGCTACAGAAATGTCAATGAAAATACGCGTATGATTTAAATGCTCCCAAATTCAGATTAATTGGACTGAGTCATTACGTTATGATTATTCATAATAAAACCGGGATATATTAAAAGGATGAAGGGAAATCATTTAAATATTTAAGCATATAAATAAATCTTAAAATCCTTCATTTAGAACACATCAATATGTTTTGGAATATTTATAATAAATTAAAATATTAAGACAATAATATATATGTGTGTGTGTGTGTGTGTGTTTATGCATAAAATAAATAATATATATATACACACACGTACATATACCACTTATAAAGAAAAATGTAATCTATAAAGACTTAAAAAGTTATAATCGTTATATTATAGGATATAAAAAAGTTAATATAAGTAGTTATGCCGACTCATAATAAAAATAATATATTATATATTATATTTATATCCTGAATAAAACTAGAAAATGTAAGCGGATGAAAAAAATCATATTAAATAAGGTTCCAGATAAGATACAGACATTCTTGTCGTTGAATATGAAATGTTTAAATACATCTTTTTGTTTTTTTCATTTTGGTATTTTAAAGCTCTGAATCACAAAAACATGATCTGTGAAACTTTCGTAATCCTTGAAAGCAACTTAAAGACAACATACGTGAAATCTAGAATCATGTTAAATAATATGTTCATAAAAAATAAAATCATTTGACATTTAACAATTTTCATTTTCAATTTATTTTACCACTGTGCAGTTGCTGATATCAAATGAATTGTGAATACTGTATATATTATTATAAACTGAAAATTAAACTCAGATAAAATGGGTGGAATGGCTACATTCGCGGGCTACATTCTTGCGAATGGAAAATTTTAACCCATACAAGTAAAGAAGCCATTGCAGCTAAATACCAACACATGCTGTCGCGGTGATAGCGTCAGGGGCCTTCTGAGTCAAGGAGTCACAGCTCTTCTGTGCTTTGGTCGATCCACTCCCACTGATCAGATGACACATTC
>NW_025047804.1:0-2150 GCF_018831695.1 Puntigrus tetrazona
CAAATAAACTATGATATAAAAATATAAAATTAAGACTAAAATGAAATGTTATATATTTTTTTCGTCTAGATTAACTTAAACTGCTGTTGATAACTAAATTAACTAAAACAGTAATACTTTACCATTTATTATTGTTAACAACTAACATTAACTAACAACGAGCAATATAATAGTTAACATTTTTATTAATATGTTGTGGTAACTTTAGTTAATAAAAAAAAAATACAGCTGTTCGTTGATATTAATAGATTCGACTCAGTTTTTACAGTCTATAAGGAAACGTTGAATTCTTAAAATATTTACTATTTTTTTTATTGTTAGTTCTCTTTAAGTGATGCAATTAACTAATGATGATAAATGAAAAATGAAGCAAAAACATCATGCAGACTATTAACAAGAACTGAAACAGCATTTGAGCGTTAATAAAATATCATCATCATCATCATCTCATCTTTACCAGATGGTTTGAGTTTTGGTTGGGTCTCAGGTACATGTTTGAGATAGTTTTCTCTGCGTCCTGCAGGTTCCACCGCGGAGACTATCACATCGACGTCTGTATAAACGACTACCTGGACGTGTACTGTCCGCACTACGAGGACTCGGTCCCCGAGGAGAGAGCCGAGCGCTACGTGCTCTACATGGTGAACTACGACGGCTACAGCACGTGCGATCACACGGCCAAGGGCTTCAAGCGCTGGGAGTGCAACCGGCCGCATTCCCCCAACGGCCCGCTCAAGTTCTCCGAGAAGTTCCAGCTCTTCACGCCGTTCTCGCTGGGCTTCGAGTTCCGGCCGGGCCGGGAGTATTACTACATCTGTGAGTATCAATCAATCAATCAATCATTTTTATTTCTATAGCGCTTTTAACAACACAGGTTGCATCAAAGCACTGTACAGTATAAAGTAGAAGAGTACAATGAAAGGGATGTATAATGAAGAGAGTGAACAATTTCTTATTAAATGCAGAGACTATTCGACGTTAAATCACTAGAAGTTAAGTGTCCTCTTAACTTAAGCTAAGTATGAGAGTGTGTAGTGTGCATTTACAATACACACTTTCAGTATGCATATAGTCATATTTTTCCATTTTATATTATATGTAAATATATTTAATATACAAACTTAAATGCATGCATGCGTTTTTATTTCTATATACATAATAAATATGCACAGTACGCGTGCATAAATGATGTTAACGCACTATTTTGTAAAAGTTTTCATTTGATTTACATTTTCAGTAACGCTTTACAATAAGGTGTCATTTGTTTACATTCAATAATGTATTAACTAACATGCACGAACAATGAGCGATGCATTTTTTACGGTATTTATCTTAAGGCGATGAAGAAGGGTTTTTGTGACAGAGGTCTCAAGGGAAAAGTAATTAAATGATTGTAGCTAATTACTTGGTAAATAATTACAAGAATTGCTCAATGGTTGTGTAAAAACCCTGTGAAAAACAGCTCCGTTCACAGCAAGCCATTTCAGTGCATGTCCCTTTAAATGCTAATGAGCTCTGATGGCCCCGCCCCCTCGTCTCTTTTTATCGTCCCCCGAGACTGATTGCTTTGTAAAACATGAGCAAAAAAAACATGTAAAAATGAATTTTGAATCTGAAGACCCCTTTGAAAATGTAAATGTCATGAAATTATAGTAGCACTAAAATAAAGAAAATATAGCAGTTTGTCGTTTTAAGAGTTTTACTAGAAAAAAATCAGGTGAACACAGTAAGCCTTCAACAATAATTAAAATAAATAAATAAAGAATGCACATATCAGCTGTGTTAAAAATATTAATATAGATTTATATTTTATTTATTTCGATATTTCATTCATTTAGTATATTTTATTGGCATGCAATAGCAACCGTTACAAATAAGTGAAGGAGAAAGGATGGATGGATGCAAGTATATTTGGGGAAAAAAAAAATAATAATAATACTTTTTTTTAATATATATAACACGCTCTGGGTGTGATTCTTACGCAAAGTAATTCTCTAAAAATCACAGTGTGACAAAAAATCAATAAATAAAAGGTAAAAGAGGTAAAAACATTAAACATTTAACATTAATTGAAATATGTGAAAGTTAAACTGTATTAAAACTATTAGTTGTAGGTTTTAAATTATGTGTGTGTGTGTGTGTGTGTGTAT
>NW_025047805.1:0-62685 GCF_018831695.1 Puntigrus tetrazona
AGACTATAGAAATAAAAATAATTACCTTTTCTTAATGACCTTAAGTGATAGTGCTAATATGTCATAATATGACACTCGAACAAGCCAAACTACAGAAAGGAAAGAGTTGCTGCTGTTTTGGAAATAATTTTAAAAGGTATAATTTTATTCCGCAAATATGCATTAAATTGATCACAAGGGGCAGCATTTATAAAGTTACAAAAGATTGTTGTGTTTCAAATAAATGATGTTTACAGAATGGCTGTTTTCAACATTGAGCCCTTTTAATATTGATAATAAAATAATAAGTTTCCTGAGCAGCAAATCAGTGTGTTACAATGATTTCTTCAAGTTCATGTGACAGTGAAGCCTGTAGTAACATTTTAGATATAAAGTACATTTTAAAATATATTAAAATAGAAAACCTTCACAGTATTGTAGTTTTAACAGCAGCCTTGCTAACTGACAAGAAACCATTTAAAAAAGTCCTGTAAGCCATTTAAAATGAGATTTTTAAATATATATAATTTATATATTTAACTGAAATCATGATTGAAAACATCTGAGGATAACTGAATTTCTGTAGACTCATCGATATCAACCCCTTTTCTTTCCCTCTGCTTTTATGAATGTATTCTTTTGAAAAAATCTGAATATATCTCTTTGATATTTCTTTTTCTCCTCACTTTCCCTTACCCTTTTCTCAGTCTTCTCTCTCTCTCTGCAGGTTTTAATGACATATCTCTTTCTCTCTCTCTTCTTTTGCTCTGCATGGTAGTTCCTTACCCTGGCTTCATGTTCTCAGTTCTGACCCACTTACAGCCATTTGCGTCCATTCTGTCCCCTGCAGGGTGGGTGAAGCTAATTTAAGATCTTTGCTTTTACCCCTCCACGCCTCCTCCCCCCTAACTTTCTCTCTCTTTCTCCTGTCTGCTTTTGCTTTGCTATGTTTTGAGTGTGCGATCTAAGCTCTAGAGAGTTTTTTTAATCTTTTGTGTGATGGAGTGAATATAGTAATTGAGGGTTGGTCTCTGAGCTGAATGTGCATCTATCCCTCCCCCTGGTGACTCGATCACCTGAGTTTGGATTCAGCCAATTACTCGGTTTGCTTGACTGTCAGACCATCAGTTCCCAGAAAGCCTGATAAATGTAGCCAACAGTCGTTGGACACACACACAAGAGTGAGGCTAGTGTGATAGAGAATAGTGTTTTGAATGTGGAAGGAGATAATTGTTTTTTTTTCTGATTGAGATTTCCTATTACGCTGATATATTTTAAAAATATTATATTTTTAATATATATTTCTCACACCAATTGTTCAGTTTCAAAGTAGGCAACATTACTGAAATTATTATTCAAAATTGAAAAACTTGCTAGGTGCTAACATACAGAAATGTTCTTAGCATTTATTGGGATTACCATGAACATCATAGGCCTTAAAGTTTGTGGTTTTTAAACTTGGTTTAAATGATGGTTTTGTGCAAAGACAATAATTTAACACACAATTAACCGTTTTTGCAGTCTTTTGAACAACTGGTAAGTAATTATACAAATTTAAATTTCACAAATCTTAAGTACACAAAACTAACTTTATTTAAAGCTTGATTTCACCGACTGTAATGAGTTCAAATGAGTCACATGTTAATTCAGTAACCATACTAATTCAGTCAGGCACAATTAGTGATAAATCAATCAGACAGATTTAAAAGATAACTCATCAGTCTTTTTAAGTTTTTCCTTAAAAGGGTCATTTGTCCTTTAATTGACTACGCTGATAATGTTTGCGATTTGTATTTTCTTTCAAACCAGTTAAACTCAAATCCCACTTCACAGCCAATTTCATTGGTCAACTCGAGCAGCCACCTGTCTAGAAAAGTTCAAAATTTATGGATTCAGTTCAGAGTTCAGAAGGATGGATCTCATGACAAACAGTAATGCTATCTATCAGGATGTGCTACCAAACACTAAGGTTAAGGTCAGGGGTGAGTATTTGTTTCAGCGTTGTATAGGCAATTAGCACTTTGATTGACATGACCAATGAAATCTTTAGATTTTGCCATGGGCGAATTTGTTTTGAGTAGAAAAAATGGATCATGTTTTGATACACTATAAATAACTGGTTTATATGAATAATTAGTTATATATACATTATATATACATAAAATACAGACACATTTATTTCCACAAACACAGTATATATCTGTGTCAGAGATGTCTGACCTGCTCTGAATTAGTGGAATGTGTCTCACAGTTTCTCTGAGAGGTCAGAGCTTTGACATTCCATTAGAGATGTGCAACAGACCGGGTAACCAGAGCAGTAACACAGAGACAGGGTCCTGGCTCTCTGGGTGTCTCCCCACTTTTTGACTCCTCCTCTATTCCCCTTCATGGCTTTTACTGCCCTCACTTTTTACACTTTCACTGAACCTGTTTTTCATTTTCTCTTTCTGAGTTACCAAAGCCTCAGTAGCGTGACACAGTTGAGTTTGAATCAGAGTTTCATAAGCAGCTGAGCGAGGAATCTTTCTTTATTTCCTGTGTTTCTTGGGCTGTTTTGTGAGGATTTAGGTCTTTGTTAGGCCTCTACTCAAGGCTTGGCTAAATTAGAGCTCATTAGAATGGCCCGACAAACTCATTGCTATCTTTTCAGATTTCACACTCTAAACAACATCACAGGATCACTACAATTAAAGAAAATGTCGGTTTAAATGTACTGAATATTAGCCTTTTACTCTGGTTCATTAAATTAAAAACAAGAATGAAGTTATTTCTTTGATCAAATTGTTTGCGGATGCCAATAATCTTAAAATAGCACGCTGGTGACTGATTGATTTTTTTCAATGATCCATCTGTTTGTCACTAAAAGAGATCATTATGAAGATGTGTTATAGAAAGCAGAGCTAGAAGAGATCGGTTAACGATCGGTTAAGCCAATCTTACTTTTATTGTTCTGGGCCATGTTTCCAAAAAGCATTGTACACCAAAGTAGATCGTAAAACCATTGCCACCAGTGGTTTCTGTAGTCATCTTAACGCACAGTGCTTTTGAGGAACACAGCCCTGCGTTTTTCTCTTGTTTGTTTAAGAATATAATTATAATTCAATGTAATTATGATTACAATTACAATTTCAAATAAATAATCAACAATTATGATTTTTGGTAATAATCGTGCAGCCCTACTTCAGGTACACTTTAAATATCTTGCATTTAAAAACTGATATTAATCAAAGATCATACCGTCTTCATCAATAGCAACAATAAAAACACATTTTAGCCTTAATATTAAGAAATGTGCATTTTACACAAGCAGTACTACAAGTCAAGTTTAAATTAGCTGTACTTTTGTAAGTCTTGAGCGATATGTCATTAAATAGATTTGTACTGTAAGTTATTTTAAATGTATACATTTTTCACTAGTGTAGGCCTCAGTAGTTTCTTTTGCTGTTCGATAGTGGGTACTGTAAGTTCTGTTCCTGATCTCTGTCAGGGTTTACATCACGCTCTGTTCCCTGTCTCTCTGGCTGTGACACTGGCTGGTTTGTTTGAGTGTTGTTGTTTGGCCAGCTGACACAACAACAGCCATGTTAACTTCTATTCTCTGTCCACTCAGTATGCAGCTGTGTGTAGTAATGTTAACACTTATAGGTGCTCAGTGTTTCTTTAACTTTCATACGACGGATGTGATATTCAGTCTACGTATTGTTTAATTCACAGTACAGCTATCTTTTGTGCTACCTCTCTTCAACATTTAACAAACTGGACATTTAAATGAAAGGTTTAACAGTAGTATTAATCACTTTCTTTTTCTTTCTTTTCTTCTCCTCATTGTTCCCTGTCTCTTTCTAACACCTCCCTGCTCTCCATGTTTTGGTTGATCCTTCCGACTTCGTCGCTCTTGATAGGACGCAGGCAGAGATGGCCCATACGTGCCGCGGCACCATCAACCTGGCCACAGCTCACATCGACACCGAAGACGCCTGCAATATTGTTCTGAGCAGTGGGGGGCGCACTTACCATCTGAAAGCCAGCACAGAGGTGGAGAGGCAGAGATGGGTCACAGCGCTGGAGCTGGCCAAGGCCAAAGCCATCCGAATGATGAACGATCAGTCCGGTAAGAGCGGGAAAATTCTGGTGAATTTGAGGTTTTAAGATTAAATTGATCATTGCCACACTGATTAGCCAACATTTTATTTGGGCTTGTAAATTGATTGTCCATATAATAAACTGGCACAATGATTTGACAATATTCAACACATCACATCCGTCCTTCAGGTCTTCAACAAACATTTATCTGAAGTTTCCAACAAAAGGTCACTTTGACACTCATTTGCCTTTTTGACATCTAATCATATGGTTTAAGTTGTTACTTTGTAATTTAAACAGTATAGAAATGTTCGCCTGGATCCATGTTTTCTCTCTGCTTAGAACTAATTGTGTTAATTGAGTTGCTGCATAAAAGTTTTGAATGGAAAATGTCTGTGCTTTTAGACAATGGCTCCACAGCCCCGCTAACACACTGTTATCAGTCTGGTAAGGTGACTGGTCTTCTTACGGAGGCTTTGCATCATGTTTGCAGGGTTGGTGTGTAGTTCAGAGTGTTTGCAGAAAATCACAGGGCTCAGCAATAAGAATTTTCTTCTTCCGGTCCAGTCAGGAGAGCAAATTTACACTGGCCATGTCATTTGATTTTCCCTGGCCACACCATAAAATGGTCTATTTTTACTTTTACAAAAAGTTTTTAATTAACTATATTAGCTAAAAACTAAATTAAGTGTTTTTATTGGTTAACTGAGGAATCAAAATTGTATTATTAAATCATTGTATTATTAAAAACGTCCTGTAAGTTTCAGAACTCAAAACTTTCTTGTTAGTCTAAAAATGGTTTATATTAAAACCAATTTTTTAAAAAAAAAACAGGTTGTGTAATATTTGACTTTGTGTCGTAATAGTGTGGATGAACACTGTCTCAGTAATGTTGCAACATACAAGTGTGAGTAACTGTTTTATCACATGGTCACTATTGTCTGTTTGTCTGTCTACAGATTGTTTAATATTTACTGAGTAATTATGCATTTAACCTAAATCATTGCAGTGTCCATCTGTGAAGAAAGTAAGCTGTCAAACACACACAACTGTTAGCCAGTCATAGCAGTGAGCATTTACTTCCAAGTGTACAATCTGCCATACCTATTCAAAGGGGTCAAAACAAGACAGAACATAGCCTATTGCTTCTGAATTATATAAATAAAACAAAGGCAACTCATGACCCCCTTTAAAGCCTTGCAAAAAAAAAATTTGAATGAATGTAATGGAATGATAATGGAAACCAGATATAATGAATGACACATTTTGTCTGTAAAAAACAAAAAAGACTCGCTGTCATCTACGTTTGCCAACCTGATAATGCATTTAAATGATCAGAATTAAACAACAATGTTCAATACATCATAGAAAAACAGATATAGAAATATGAATTGATTTTTAAATGAAGACTTGAGGCTATCTCACACTGTTCAGACGGTCCTTTTTGTTGAGCCCTGGAAGGATTGCGTTTGGACTGTACTGACTCAGAGATGCTGTGTTTTTTTTGTTTGTTTTTTGATTGCGTAGTTTGCGGTAAATGCTGTGGTTGACTGCATTGCTTCAGATAGATCACATCTCTCTTTCCAGTAAAGATGTCTGAACAGCGAGCTGTTGAACGGATAATATTAATCTTTGGCTTGAATCACTGCATACTGTCGATGTGTTCACGCTTCTCCTTGACTGAATGCTGAACCAGGCTAGATGAGATGGCACTTCTGGGTTTCAGGAGTCAGGACTGCATGAAGCATGATTGGATTGCTTATGTTTATGTAACAGTGCAATTCAAACTTTGGGACCACTAGACTAGAGGACCTGTTTACATGGACTGCAAGACTATTTACTACTTTAAAACTGAGAGATGGATATAAACAATGCAAAGACAACATTCATTAATTAACCATTTCAAATGTACGAAATTATTTAGAGAATATTAGGTCTTGTTCATACCATTGCAGTCAATGTAAATATAGCCAGTGCCTGCTATTTTGCAGCTCTCTGTACAAGGCACTATTTGATCAAAGCTGTTGCTGCATGTGTTTAAAGATACGCGGTCACTTCCTTTTAATAAAAAATCTGCAAAGAAAAAATCCCTGCCGTTTCAGTGCTTCCTGATATTTCAATCAAACTCTTGGGACAAGCTCATGTTGTCATACAAAGCTGTATGAATCACTCATGCAGTGTGTTTGTCTGTTAGCTCTCTGGCAGTACTCGGGGTCAGAGTGGGTCAGCACTTTCGCCATGTTACAGCGCTGTCCTATATTTGAGACCTGAAGCGCTCATCTCCTGTGACACACACAGCTGTCATTGCTCTGTGAGCTCCTGAAGCAGATGGCTTCTGCTTTTGGGTAGAACTTGTGTTTTATCGTAGCTCAGGTTGTTAACTGTACACGTACTTTAACACTGAAATAATGTTTCGCTATGTTTTATGAACAGGAATGTGTTGAAAATGTTTATCTTTTCATTCACTTATTAGAGTTACAAAAACAATCTAAAAACACGTTTTATGTTTTGTGTTTTATTTATTTTTTCCTCCCAGATTTTTTCATATTTTAAACAAAGATATATAACATAAATTAGTATTCATCATATAAGTGGGGAAAAATGATTTCTGCGTTTAATAGGTTCACCACAAGGGGGCAGGTGTGTTCATTTTGGCACGTGGTTTTAGTTCTCATGAGAACCTAGCCAGCACTCACGTGACAACAGAGCTCTTTTTTATTTCTCTCTCTAATCTCTCTTGTATGTCAGACTCTCATCCATATGAAACCCTGGCTGTGCTCCAGCCCCCTTCTCTTCATTCCATTCCAGACGCTACCCACTCTTTCCTCTCACACACAAACAAACCCAAGCTTTCTATTTTTGCGGAGCTATTGCATTCTGTGTATTCTGTCTATGCGAGCGGTATGTGTGTCAGTATAAATGACAGATTCATTCCTCTGTGGAGCTGAATGGCAGACAGAACGCTGATGATGTTGTGTGTGTTTGTGGTCAGCGCACCTGAACTCTCTCAAACTAAAATGATACAATCCCTTTGTCTGTGTGCCATGTGTTCGTATAAAAGTCTGTTACGCTGAGAATATTTAATCATGTTGGGAATATTTTAAATACTAAGCACCAGTAAAATCACACTCACAGCTGCCCAGCTTGAACTATTTTTTCTTTGTAAGAACTAAATGCAAACAAAAGAGTGTCAGACTCAAACTTTGTAATGATTTCCCTTTTTCTGTAAGGTCAATGAAGTCACTTTCAAATGTTCAAAAAGGTTAAAAGCAGATCTTTTAATTGTTTACCTTGTCCATGACTCTGTGTGTTGCCCTCTGTATTTTTTTTATTTTGTTGTTGAATGTTATTAAGTGATAGTGAATATGTGGTTGGATTAATTGAGCTATAAAAAATAAAGAAAACAACTTAGTCATTTACATTTGTATAAAGTACGATGGCCTCAAAATTAAGTTAGACGTTATATATCTTGCATAAATCAATAATACAAAATTCTGTGTATATATAGTACATATACTACCTTTTAGAAGTTTTGGGGTCTGAAATTAATTTGGTCAGAAAAAAAACTGTAATTTTGGAAATATTATTACATGAACTATTATAAGAACTTTTTACAATATTTGCTTAATATTTTTATGCAAACTATTAAACGTTTTTCTGATAGCAATATAATGTAATATAATTAAAAGACGATAAATATGGATGACCTTTTAAGGTGACTCCATCATGGATTTTTGAAAATGACCTATTATGCATTGTGTAACTCAGCTCTAAGTGAATGAAAACATCATGCAAAATTATGAAAGTGCACCGTGTATGACGTTATTATCTCTCACAAGTAAGAGTCAACTCTCAGTCATTAAAACGAGTCATTTTTAAGTCCCATGCTGTTTCATGTCGATGTCACATGAAACATTAGCGTGTTGTCTGCCCACTTGTTGGTCTTTTTGCATTGGTCTGAATGAATATGCAGATTCATTCTTTGCCACTAGGTGCCATCTTTGGAGCATTAAAAGCTCACAAACACTGCTTTTAATATTCAACCAATCCCTGCAGAGGTTTGCAAAAACAAATCGCTGAACGAAATGTTTCAGAGTCGTTAAACAAATAAGGTAAAAATAAATGCATATTTTAAGAAAATGAAAGTTTTTAATCTTGCATGCCTGTTGTTTCAAAATATAAACCCGTAGCAGGAGCACTTAAAACAGCTCATGTGAAAGTCAAGATTAAGATTAAAGTAATAAGACACTACTAAACAGAAACTGGAATTTTTTCAAGCATGAATTGGTCTAGACAAGGTTTTCAATGGGAAATTTGGTTGGCTTTGTCAGTCGAGCTGTGCTGAAATCTGATGATGTCAGAGTGTGATCTCCTGAAGGAAGTGAGAGACGCAGAGAAGTGGGTCAGACTCACATCATTGATCTCAAGCTTTTAGATCAACACCATAAGCTCTAAAAGCCCTGCTCAGAAGAGTGTCTATTTTTGCACTGGTATTTTTATCTGCATCCCCACCTGTCTGTCTCTCTCTGTCTCTGCCTCAGTCCCAGCAGACCCACCTCACTCTGTTTGTTTTCACACATACTCTGAGTCACTCTGACAGTGGCTGAACCCTGTGCTCCAGTGTCTGGTTGTCAGGATGGTGGGAGTGGGTGTCATGGTGATGCGATCCTGCACCGAGATGCTGCATAGACTAAAATTACGATTCACCAATGCCATGGTCATGGGATTTAATCCCTGGAGAACACATATGATAATGTGTAGCTTGAAGGCTTTGTAGGTGTCTTCGAATACAAGCATCTGCCAGATCTATAAGTTATCACCAACTAAACCTGATTGTCACCTGCTTTGTGTAAACGTGTGGTTTACAGTGTGATGTCATAAGAAAGCCAGCAGGTGGCAGGCCATACCTGACCGCAATTTTATGACCACAATAGCCGTTGGATCAGGGAGAAGCAATTCTGATCCTGGAGAGCCACTGCTCTGGAGAACAAATTTTAAAAATCCTTTAGGGCTGGATTTGACCACCCGTGTATTAGATTTCTTTTTAGTGGGCCTTTAGTAGTTGGCATCCCTGTTAGTATTGGTTATTCATGCGCACAACTTCTCTAAAACATTTTCCCAAACATTCTCTTAACTAGACACCAGGTGCTGGTTGTAAAAACGTAGTCACTGTGTCACGAATGTGTCATAAGAACTTGTCTGTTCAACTAGCAGTTAATCAAGAGGAAATTACACTCACATATAAGATTTAAATTAGACTAATCTGTGTTTCTATATCATTTAAGTTATTAGATGAAGTAAGTGAAACTAAATGGACCACAGAAACGGACTACATATTGCATCCTACAACGGAAATAAAGACTTGTTTTTCTTTTTGAAGACTGCAAGACCTTCACTCATGTTTGGAACACAAATGAAGAAAATTTGTATAAATTCCTGGTGTTTTCTGACTCTTCATAGACAGTGACAGAACTACCTTTTTCAAAGCACAAAGTCTTAATCTAAACAAAAAAATCTTAATTTGTGTTTCAAAGATCTTACAATTCAGAAATGACATGAGGGTCACGGGTGGGTAATTAATAACAGATTGAAAATTTTTGGGTGAGCTATCCCTTTAAAAAAAAGTTGTCACAAGTTTTATGTTCAAGGTGGACGTCGAAAACAAATGTGAGTAGACCGTAAAGATTCAAAATCACTCATTACACGGCATAGCAAAACTCTCGCATTGCAGTCAGTTTTTGCAAGGTCAGAAAGTGTGAGACAATTTACTTCTAAAAGTTTTATTTTCTGTTTTACTTTTAGGCACTATTTGTTTGGAAATGTTAGGGTCAGCTGTTAACATTACTTAATTCTCACACTAGCTTTTTGACAAAATGCTTACTGGCCTTTTATACACTTCTGTTTTTAGTCATCCAAGTTTCTTTCTTGTGCTTTCCTTCTGTTTCCAGTAGGAGCTGTTTAACAGCACGACATTGGGCTTGTTTCGAGTCTAATGAAGGTATGCAGATATGCGTGTGGTTTTTCAGCTTTCTGTCTGTCACGCTTAGGGAGAGTGGAGCTGAATGATCAGTTCTGGTATGTACGCTCATTACCCAGCATTCCTCAGCGGCCACATCACAAGGCAAGAAAGGAGCGCCTCGTGTCCCTGTCATCATTTCACACCCACCTGACATGTGGAACACATTCTCGTTTAGCTCTTCATATTTCACTCTGCATTCTCATTATCACTCTCCATTCCTCTGTCCATGGTGCTGAAAGTCTATTCTTTGAGAAAAGTGTCAGCGATTAATTGGCGACGGTTTCCCTGGTATTCTCTCTCTCTCTCTCTCTCTCTCTCTCTCTCTCTCTCTCTCTCTCTCTCTCTCTCTCTCCTTGCTCTTATTTTCCCACCTATATTACAGGCTGCTCTCTCCTCCTCCTACTCTTTCTACCTCTCCTATTTCTCTGTAAGCTCATTCATTTTCTCTGCGTATAGACCAGAGCAGAGAACCGACACAAGTGACCTCTTCTTTTTTTTTAGCGTGAGCTCATAGACAAGCTCGCTCTCTCCTTCTCTTTCTCTCTCTCTCTCTTGCACACTCTTGTTCTTTCGTTGAGCTCTTGCTGGATCCTTAACTGAGGAGTGAATCTCTATGCCAGCAGAGAGGAGGAGGGCTTTCTCCTGTGTGTAAGTAATATCATAGCATGTCCAGGCGAGTTTGTTTTGCCTAGATAGATCGTCATACCCACTGTGAGTTGGATATATCTGTGTGATATATTTAATTGAATATCTTCTAAGATATGTGAAGAATTTTTCTGTTGTGGCTCAGTAGACTTTGGGTGTTTAATGGCAAGTTTCTCTTGTGTGTTTGTAAACGGCGGGTGGGTGTGTATGTGTGCATGTTATTTGTGTGGTGTGTGTTATATGTCTCACCGCTGTGCTATGTCTCTGTGTGTGTTTTGTAATCTCACACACTCCAGCCTGACCTGATTTACTACACACTGACAGATGGTGCATCTCTCTCTTCCTCATACCTCCATCAATCTCTCCTCCTGTTATCCATCGTTCCTTGCTTTTTTAATGTCTGTCCATTGGGCATTACGGCGTGATTTGCATGTTGTTTGCGTGTTCGTATGTGTGAGTGTGTGTTAGAGAGACTGGAAACATGTATGCAGGTTCTAATCTTTTTTTTTTCAAGTACATGATTTGATCTGCATTGTGGTTGTTTATTAGTCTTTGCCTTTTGCTTCTTTTGTGCCTGTGTATATATGTGTGTGTGTGTGTGTGTGTGTGTGTTTGTGTCTGTGTGTTAGCCCACAGGGAGACTCACTGTACAGTTGAGAGACTCTGTATGCTTGGATACACACTTTGGTTTCTACAACAGTCGTAATTGATTATAAAACTGGCTGGAAAGGAGAAGAAATAAGGGAAAAGGAAGGAGAGACATGCTTTGGTGATTTTACAATGTGAGACGTGAATCCTCATGCTGTTTATCTGTACAGCCGTCCAGTCATTCACTGCCAGACTACTGTCTCAAATGGGATTACCACACTTTCGTATGTGGACTTCCTGCCTTTCTTTTCCTCCTCTTATCTTCTATTTTCTGCATTCTTTCTGTATGGCTGTTCTGTTTTGTGAACAGTGTATTGTGATATTGAGGTGGCAAGTCTGTCAAGTGTGTCTTTTACAAGTCTCTTTGTGTCAGTCAAAACTGCTACTTTATTCCCTGTGATTTATCCAGTATTGTAACTAAAACTATTATTGTTCAGTAAAACAAAAATGTAACTAAAAAAACTAAGTTTTTATTAATTGAAATTAAATAAAATATTAATATTATATAAATAAATAACTGTATAAATGTATTCTGGTTCAGTTACCAAGGCAATGATTTTAGATCCTAAATTAATATTATATTAAATATAATAATAAGCCTTATAAAATACTGTGAAAAATGCCACTGTTATCTATTTACAAACAGATGCTGTTTTGATTGGGCTGTATGAGAAGAAACATATGGGGAATAATAAGATGATTTCCATCTTATCAGTGATGAATTTGAGAAACAACTGTCTAGATGTTTACATGACATTTCATTAAGCAGAACAGACATTTAAAGAAATGTTTCTTGGACAGCAAATCCGTATATAAGAAGGATAATTTTGGATTATAAGAAGGATTTTTTTGAAGGATAATTTGACATGATGACTAGTCATAGCTTAAAGTTGAGCTTTGCCATTCCAAAAATAAATTATGAACACAAAACCAGTCGTAAGGGTCAATTTATGGAAATGTACATTAATATACCATCAGAAAGCTAGCTTTCCATTGATGTATGTTTGTGTGTTTGTTAGGACAATTTTTGTCTGAGATAAAACTATTTGAAAATCTCATCTGTTCCATTCCCTTGCTATTTAATCATTGCTTGTTTGGAGTAATTTTTCCTCTGCTCTCGCCACATGGTTGAGCAGTTGGCACAGATGTCCTCTGCGATCTTTCATCTCTTCTTGTTGCAGCCTTTGCCCTTTTCAGACTAGCCTGAGTCCTCCTACATCTAGAACAGTCCAGTCTAGACATCAAGAACTTCCCAGAAATCCCTGCCCACGCTGTTTCTCTCACATTTCCACTCACGCACAAACGCACACATAAACCAGCTATGTAGCTCTATGTATAGAAGCGCTTTCTCCGTTGAATGCTCGCTGGTTTGAAAAATAGCAGGCGCGGAGGGGGAAAGTGAGAGATCGAGAGGGAGATGGAGCTGCGAGGAGCAGGTCTGTTTGTGTAGGAAACACTCAGGCAGGCAGTCGGACAGATCTGTAACATCACGACCCACAGGATCAGCTCCGGTGTCTTGCCACCTCTCTGATCCCAACCCGAACAGCAAAACACTCAATTCAGCGATCGCCTATACCCCCTGGCCTCATGTAAACCAAAAAAAAATTATCTGTTGTGCCCAATAAACAAGTGAAAACAGTGAAATCTCACCCTTTTTCTTATGTAAGCACTGCGTTTGGATGTGGCGGGTGGAATAGGTGGAAGAAGAGAGAGAGGAGCAGAGCATATGGCATATTAAATGTTTGCAGAAGGAAAGGAACGCAATATGAAATTGTGTCTCTGTGATGGGCCATCTTGGGCCGTATCCACTCTTGATTACAGCAGGATCCAGCCATGCTTAGACGTGGGCTCCTGTGGTTCTGTCTCAAGCTGCAGACAGACGTCTGATCAAAACCAGCAGCATTTCTAAATGAACGAAATCTCTTTTTGCCCTGGTGGTTTTGTTTATAGCATGTCTCTCTTCGTGAAGATGCTGCTTCAGACACTTGGCCGTTCATATGTCCGTTGTTAAACCCAAATGGTCTAGTTAGCTGGTTATCCCGACCTCTTAGAAGAAGCCTGTTGGTAGATGCTGTAACTGCACCATCTGGCGATCCAAAACACATATTTCTCTAATGACTGCCATTGAACATTTGTTGTGAATAAATGAATTTTTTATGCATTTATGTTCAAATTCTTTAGTATATGTAAATATGTAAAGAAAAAGTTCATTAAAAAGTGACCAACTGTCATTAAAGGTGTAGTATGTAAGATTGACAGCTAGCAGCATTCCGTCCCGGGACACACATAAAAGAGTGGAGTAGAATTACTGGCTGTAGCATTCTTTTTCAGAGAAACTGCTATGTTAACATAACATGTTTACTAAAAATCCACAAATATATTATTTTATTAAAAAACGTACATATAGCACCTTTAGGTCAACTTGTGTTTTGTCATTTATTATTTAGATTTCTTTTTAGCTTTGATTCCTCTTTTTGTTTGTTAATTTTTTCATATATATATATAGTTAACAGTAACAAAACTGACTTAATACATCTTTCGTAGTCCATTGCAGACTCTGTATATGTCATTGAATAACAACTTCACTTTCAGTCTTTTCCTCACACAAACCTATCATATGATTGGAAAGGGCATGGAATATGATGGACAACCTGTTATGTTCAATGAAGTAAATGATGATTTCTAAATAACTTAAAAGCATGTTTTGTCAGGTGTTCACTAACGAATAAATAGCCTCAATGAATAAACGCAGCTGAATGCGTTTGTGAGAGAGAAACATGTTTATATGTACTTGAGGTGGTTGTAAATGGTTGGGCTCCAGTAATTGGATTGCTTTCTCGTGGCTCTTTTAGATAAGATGTCATCTGCATCTGATTATTGTCTCTGGGCCGCTGTAACTCGTAAACATCACTCACTCTTCCCATATTTAGACTCACACTGTTTTCCAGTCATTTGGTTTAACTATTATCATCATAATCCAGCAGATCAGAGTCATCCGAGTGTTTTTGTGCCAGTAATGCACTGTAATGTATTCTGGATCATTCGGTGCTGTGTGTCCCGCCGAGGTCAGTGGCACTCCGCTACCTAAGGGCTGGATTACCGCCAGAGTCTCCAGGGCTAAATGTTAAGAGGAAATGAGAGACGAGACGACTCTGTCACCTAAAGAGGAGTGACTTATAGGGCTGGTGTGATCTGAGACATGTTTTCTCACCACCGATGTGTTCTGGAAGCAGGCAATCTGTGTATAAACACTCCTGATGCCTTGTGTATCTCTTATATGGGCTTGCTGATTAATGCCTGGTTTATTTGCTCTAGGAATATTGGCTCCTATGACATTTACAAGGATTTTAGGGGTCTCTGTGTTTGTGTGTCTGTGTCTGTATGATTCATCGTTTGTGTGTTTATCGACAGGCTGCTATAATTGCATGGGGGCGTTTGTGGATTAAGTCTGAGATGTTGTGTCGGGCTATAATTGAGGAATCATAATGTCAGTGTGTGCATATATCAGTCTTCTGTAAGCAGGGACCAATCAGCATATTTTAAGCTTGCATCTGATTGGCTCTCTGATGGATTTATGTCGCAGGTTTACATGAAAGAGCATTCAAAAGAGAAAGCCTGGTAAAAATTTAAAAATAAAAATAAAAAGTAACTTATTTTTTAAATAAAAGCTAAATCTATGATATCTTTATACTTTAAAATTGGAGTTAAACTTGCAGAAGCTTTTAGGTTTTTAAAATCATAAGAAATATTTATTCAGTCATTTTTTTCTTCCAAGTTTTTGGACGATTAATGTGTACAAAAGTCTGCAGGATGTGATTGCACATCTCTGTTCACAATACTGTTCTTGATTTGAAGAGTATAGGGTTGTGAAGTCTAAATATCTAAATGTGGGTCCTATAAACACTCCTTAGGAATGTGTTATTAAACCTGCGATTATGTTCCTGTGATTTTGACTTTCCACTTTTAGACTTTTCAGATCCTACCTCTGAGAGAAAGTGTATCTCTGGCAGATAAAGACGCACGCTTCTACCCAGAGTCTTGCATTTGAATCTGCTTTTTCTGTTGATCTAAACTCTCTTGAAAAGATCATAAAGTAGTAGTGACAGAAACAATTACCTATTTGTTCGTTTTCAGGCTTCCATACATCGCACACTAAATTAACTCAGCACTTCTTTAATTGTTAAACACCGTGGTACTATTTGAGAGTTCATGCTTTGGCACGTATCCTGTCCTCCAGTGGATTTTTCCTTCTCCTGGGTTTTAAATATAGACTCTCCTTTTATATCTTTCAGATCTGTATTTCCTCTGGAACTAATTTCTACCCATCCATCTCTCTCTCGCTTTGAGCTTTGCTTGGGTTTTTGTGTTAAAGTAGTTATTTGCAGGACATATTTAGCTGCTTTACTGATCGATCTGCCATAATAGCAGCCTGGAGACATCCTGCAAGAGTACTGGCTATGTGCTGCTCTGATGTCCTTTTTGCTAAAATGCAATTTCCGATGAGATAATTTATAGTTCAGCTTCATCTTATACATGAGGGCTTATTTGAGCTTCGTGACCGTGGTACTTGAATAAGAGACTTTTTTGGTTATCCAAAATGTCAAATTGCATGCGAGAGTTGGACATTGGGTTTGCTTTAGATGGAAGAATCTAATGATGGAATCTAAAAATGTGGTCAGAAGATCATGTATTAATTGCAACAGGCCTATCTCTGGTGTGCCTTCTGCCCTTCATTCTCTTCATCTGGTACATTTTTTTTATTTCTGTTGCCAATTATCAGACTGAGTCACTGTCGCCGTTAGTCTTCAGCACAGTGCAAGTAAGTGCTTGCTTGAAACGGCTGCGTAGGGGGAAGGTGAAAAAGTCTTCTATTTTTCAGCATGGAATTAAAAAAAATATCATTTGATTTGGGGCTAATATGGCTAAAAAAGAGCAGGCGCGCAAACATGTCAGAAGTTTTCAATTATAATTGCCTGGATTATTGGACTATTGTGTGTGTGCTTTTAGTATGTATCTAGTGTGTGCTCTGGCATCCATGTTAATTTGTACTTGTCAGTGTAGATAAACTGAACGGATCTTGATAGATTCCACGTATGTTCACACACATTACTCAAGGTGACCTTGGAGTGCAGCAATAATATAATCGTGTGTTGCGCAGTGGCAGGTAATTCTTCTGGTGCGTGGTTGTTAAAACACACCAGTGACCTTGCCCTGCTTTAAACATTCAGAGCGTTGCAGTGGACACAGAGCACTACTGGGACTGCAGAGAGAGAGAGAGAGAGAGAGTATGTGTGTGTGTTTCTTTCATTCTAAATTATAATATAATTTACAATAATTTAAGGAGAAAAATCTAAATCTGTTGCTCAAGTCCAAATAGTCTTGTTGATTAATATATTAATAGAGAGCCAGTACCAGAAAAAAGAATCATAATAAATTAGGCCTTCACATATTTATGCTGGTTCTAGCTCGATTAATGTTTAGTTTCACCTACTTTGACACCTGCCGAACATCATCAAATTATATAAATTAAAAATTATAACATTGTTTATTATGAAATGGTCTATTAATGCTAATGAATAATAAATTCAGATTCAAAATAATTTGTCGCAAACCGGTGTATCATAGTCATATACAGATGGCAGATATAAATAATAAGGCTTTCAATCGATTAAAATATTTAATCTACCAAGACTTAACTCGTGATTAATCACAATTTAATCACAAATTATTATCTTTTCTAAATACTCTTTTCAAGTATTTAATACTCTAACTGACATGGGCATGGACAGATATCTGTTTATTATTAGTGAAACCATAGCTAACATAGAGCATGAAGACTGGACATGTTTCAAATGTCATAGATGTCTTTCAGAGAACTTGTTCATGTCTATTACACATAAAAAAAGAACTTAGAAATACCAGGTTCCCATTACTTCACTTTATTTGCACTTAGACAAGCCTGTTTACGTTTTCATACTACAGGGCAGCTTACTTCTTCTTACCATTCAAAATGTACATTTATTATTTATTGTTACATTTGTTTCCCTCTCTGTGCCCTCATATACTATTTTGATGCAGCTAAATCCCTAATAAAACAGTTTTTGATTTGCTATTTTTTTCATTGATATTGTTTCTGTCGTCAAACAGCAAAATATAGTCATGATAGTCATGACCCATTAGGACTACGTAACAAGCTCTACCTTTTAAAATGTTAATCTGCAGAAAATTCTCAATCTCAAATAGCTCACACATAAGATAAAGACAATAGCAGTGCTAGGATTTCGGTTGTACTTCAAAATTAGAGAAGCAACATAATATCATTTTTTAAAGCAGCACTATGTAACTTTTGGTGCAGAACTGCCCACAGCAGTTAATTAACAGAAGCTCCTTCTACTTCTCTAAGTTTATCTCAATGGCATATACTCAATGTATTAAGTATCGCATAAGTGTATGGTAGTGATTTGGGATAAGACAAAAACACTGTTTGATAGATGATTTCACTGACTTGCTCATTATATATATTTTGCTAAATATCGCTAAATATCGAAAAGTCACTAAGTTGACAACACTGACAGCATCTTCATCCATTTCTCCAACCACTTGCTAGGCGTTTGAGGTGGAGAATTGAGAATTTTGAAAATGCTGCAACTCCGGGATTGTGTTTCAGTGTAAACCGAGCAAAACAGAGACGAAAATGCTACTGTGAAAACAGGAATTGTTTTAATTCTAAAACACCATTTTAAAACGAAAATGCGCTATTGTAAATGGGGCCTAATTAAAATAACACCAAATTTAGTCATAATTTATGTGAAAATTATATGCAAAACATATTTACACTATTAACATTACAATAGTATTGTATAGAATTATTATTTTATTCTTTATTTAGATTATTTTAGTTTAAAAAAAGAATGATTCACATACTTACAACGTCTCAAAATTGACTGTTACAGTGTGTTACTGAAATTCTTAGCGTAGCAAAAATGAAACCAGGTTTCCTAAAGCTAGTCTAATATGACCTTTATGTTACAAAAAGAAGAAAAGAAAAGTCTGAAATTTGTTCAGTTTTACTAAAAATCAACCCTGGGGCCTTAAAAGTTGCTGTAATTGAAGAAACATATTTCATTATTAAACTCAGGATAGCCTTTGCAAGAGCTGTGCGTGTGTGTGTATGTTAAAGCAAGGACAGAAGGTGTGTTCAGCGGTCTATACCAGTCAAGACAGCAGTGTACTGCAGACTACTGTATCCCTCCCTCTCTCCCCCCCTCCCTCCCTCGCTCTGTCCTACTCTACCCTGCATTAAGCTTTGCACGAGGAGAAGAATGCCAATATGCTGCGCTATCGGAGTGTGTGCGTACACGTTCTGAAGGTTAGGCGGGATAGCGAGGATGTGAAATCAAGGCCGGTAAGGTCTATAATTGCGCTGGCTCTAGAGAGAAGTGTTTGCTCCTTTGCAGCATGACAGCAAGCGCGTGTGCATGCGCACGCGTGTGTGATGCCGGATGAGAAGACTCAGCAGTGTGGCCGCTTCCCCCTGCACTCAGCCAGCTGATATAGTAGCCCGGCATACTTCCTGTGAAGCGGTTGGTTGCGTAAGTGTATGCGAGCGCGTGAGGAGCGGAGAGGAGGGAAAGAGGAGCGGGTGGAATGAAGAGTGGAGCATGCTGGGGGCCAGGAACTGTGCGCTCCTTCTGCAGCTCGGGCTGCCTGAGCCGCTTCAGCCAGGGTCAGTGCGCTCCCGCCGGAGGAAGAGGAGGAAGAGATGACACTTCCTCATCTTTATCGCACGCTCCTGCTCCTCTCGCTCTCGTACGGGCCCCGACTCGCTCCTCTTCGTTCTGTCATCTCCTGAACCTCACCTGCCTCAGAGGTAGGATATGACTGATGCTAAAACTCTGGCTGTGTTCTGCTTTGATCAATGTCTGTGATTTGTGATCTCCTGGGCTTCTTGCAAGGAAGTGTAAGGTCAGCAGATCCTCTCCCAGCCTCATTTTGGTGTCCAGAGGTTGATTGACGTGTCCAAGCACACTGTAACGCCCATAGCTGTGGAGCTGGACTCTCTCTGAATCGCTCTTCGAATTGTAGTTGTGCGTTAAATGCTGCTGTCAGTATTGTGACTTGTGAATAAGCTCTTCTTCGGTACAGGACAGGTATTCTGTCATGGCGTCAAATTGTAGGCCAACCCAGCTAGTTGTCTTTGGGAGTTTGTAAAAGATAGATGTACAAAAAAATACGGTTTGTGGTTAACATTGCTAGAATTACACGTTATGTTGTACCAAAAAAGACTGCTGTCATATATCAGGCATGAATTTTGAAACTTTAGATACATAAGTTGATACAAAATACCAAACTACAGTATTAAAACATTTAAAACATTTTGTTTCTTTTTTCATTGTAATTATATTATGAAATGTCATTTGCAGAATACATCGACAAACAGAAAGTTTAAAAAGTAATTCATTATAAATGTAGCATTATAAATGGTTTTACTGTAAATTATGATTATTTGAATGAACCCTTGCTAGGTAGAAGCCTTTTAAACAGTAGTACGGTCTACAACTACCCAAGCGTGGGAAAGTTTGTGCTTCTTCATTGTATGTAATGATGTTACATGCTTCATTCAGCAGTTTATTGCGAATATAATAAAGAACCAATAACTGCAATTGTTTCATTTTTGTCTGGCCTTCTCAGATATCCATTGTCCCTGTGTTTTTACCAATGTGAGTCTGATCTGGTTTTTTGTTTTTATTGTTGCATTCCATAAATGGTATACTGCAGAGGTTGTACTTAGTATGTGATAGATTATAGATTGGTATGATGTGGTCTTATGTTACAGGGCATGGAGTGTCACGACCCTTTAGTTGCAGGAGAGAGATCAATGAAAGAATTCCTGAGCTCCTCATACAGCAGTGTGTGACCTTCAACAGAATGTGATATGAGATGTAGATGAAACTATGGGGTAATAACAATGTTAAGTGGTCTCATATGCTGTAGGTCAATCTGGTTATTGAGGAAACAGGAAAATCTACTTACAAATAACTTTAAAGTATGAGAAAATGTTTTCAAATGGAAAATTTTGACACTTCAGCTTTAAAGGGATGGTTCTGGTGTTTTCAGAAATTAAAGTAAGTATTGTTTGGTTACCAATGTTCTTCAAAGTTTCTTCTTTTGTCATCATATAGAATGATGACAGAATTGTTATAACCTTTATCGATCCTTCACTTTAAATGGACAATTCAGCAGATTTTTCATGGAGGGATTTTGTCACTTTTGACACAATTTTTGACAAAAGGGAGTATCTGGGCCATTTTTCCTGATTTTAGTGGTCAAAATTTTAGTGGTAGCTTTTTTAAAATAGTATTTTACCTTTCTCTCTCTCTCTGGTCATTTATTGCAGCAAGCAGAATGAACGAGCTGAGGAGCTGCTTTCTCTTAACACCACAAAAACAGTTAACCTATCCTATCAAAATAAACATGTAACATATAAAAAAGGTGCACCGATGCAAGTTTCCCGCCAGTCCTGTGTAAACTATGGCACGCAAAGTTTATTTATTTGTTTATTTATTTCAATATTGTGAAATGGCCGAGTGTGAGAAAACAACTGAGTCTCAGTCTAGTCTTCTCAATCTTGGCAATGTCATGTAATAATGGACTATTTCACATACAGAGATGAAGGAGAAGATGATGACATTGCTAAAGAGGAGGAGTCTGATGACAGGCTGTTATATGCACAGGTGCTTTGCGCTCTCTTGAGGTACACTATTTGTGGTATATAAACAAACATGGGTTCAAAAGTTCAGAGACTATGCAGAAAACTGTCCTTTTTAGGGCAACGTTATAGTCTGTGTAATGATGCAGTATAGCGCTCTCGTGAAAGTAAAACTTGTGAAAGTGAAACCCGTCCCAATTTAAACCCATTTTTTTCAAAATTCCCTTCATGAAAATCCTAGCTATTAGCCAACTTCAGATCACCATAACTTTTGTTACGGTCAAGCTATGGACAAAAGAAAAAGTTTACTCATGATATCACAATCTAAAAAATCCACTTAAGACATTATTGCATAATTAAGTTTTTTATCTGTGAGTGTAAATACAGCTCTGAGAATGTGTGATTTGTTTCTCATTGACAGTTATCAGAGCGATGATCTTTGCTCTGATTTTGAACTGAAAATGAAGCACTTGTCTCCTCTATGTCCTCCACACAAAAATCAATAATCCAGTTATACAGCAGTCTGTTTATTTAGTCAATAACCTTCATATGTTTTAGAAAACACCACATGTCAGCTTTTTAAGCTATGAATACATTCTCATTTTTCTCTCTGTTGTAAGTTGAATGTGAGATCAGTATGTTGAGACAGTTTTACAGTATGACAAATCAGTTATGCAAGTTTGTGTTTAGATTGGATTAAAAAATGCATCGATACTCTAATCAAAACATCTTGTGCACTTACTCTTGAAAAAATTTAAGTATTTTCAAAAGTTGCTTTTAAAAAGAGTCATTTCAGCTACACTGTAACAAAAATATCTTACCATATTTTTAGCTATTTTCTAGTTAATGTGCAGGACTTCTTTGGTTGTTTATGAATTTACATGCAAGCTGGGATGATACTCATTTCAGCATGTGATTCATGAGTTTAGTAAGTTTAACCGAACCAAAACCAAATCATTTTACTCCGCAAATTATTTCAGAACATCAAAATTCTGTTAGAAGCATGATGTAATGTCATTGTTGTTGTGTCATTAAACCCTGCAAGTTCATTGCAACTCTAATTATAGCTGTGTTAGTGACCATTAACACCTTAATACTCAGTTTAGACATCTTATAGTGAAAAGTAGTAATTTACAATGAGAATGCCTGTGATTTAGTTAACTGTTGACTTGTCATTATACGACAACAAGTACTGTTGATCTCCAGCAGTGGTGCCAGTCCTTATATAAAGTGTCACATCAATCACCACACTTTGAAATCAAGTTACCTTTCATTCATTCATATCATTCAAGGATTTTCTTACCTAACCTAGCTTGGTGTGAAACCCTGTTTTTAATTTTTTTTTTTTTTTTTAATTTCAGACGCACATAAGATTTGCTAGCTCTTGATTTGTGTCCTAACAGGACCTAATTTGTAAATTCTGTGTGGTGACTGAAAGTAGAAATGACAGTGATTATTCAGAGCCCTTAATCAGGTTTACCGATTTGTCGATCAAGATATGGCTGAGACTGTCTAGTGTCAGTTTCTTATTATCCTTAATGGATCTGATACCACTTGAGAGATGTTGAGTCTTGCTAGCAGAACAGCAGCGAGAAAAAAAAAAACATGCCAGCACCTGTTTTTCTCAGTACATTTAAACGTGCATTTATGCGTTTAGCAGATTCTTTTATCCAAAACAATAAAATTATGTAGATTACGTAGCACTGCAATGAGCAGAATGCCATGTTCCGTCTGTTCCAACCCAGAGCCTATCAAACAAACGCATTAAAACTACAGTATGCCTCCCTGAGAGATACATAGAGGAGGAAAGATTGGCTTGTCACCACTGATTCTGACAAACTCTCCAGATGCATGATTGAGAGTATTCTTAACAACTGCATCACTTGCCTGCTACAGAAACTCTTCTGTATTTTAATGCCACGGAACTGCAGAAGGTGATAAGGATGACGTAATCCATCACAGCACACAGCATCTATGACATATATTTAGATAGATGACTTAAGATGACCGGGTCGTTCTTAAAAGACCGTAGGCATCCCAGTCATTATCTTTACAATCTGAGAAACAGATGTGCATGTTAGGATGTTGTTTTCATTCTGTTCAACAGTATTATGAACATTATAGGTTATTTTTAAGCAACGTCTTATTGGCTTATAGTGTTATACATTTATTATTCATATATCTATTTTGAAACTTAGCACCTATTGTATGCCATTATACTGCCTTAGTCGTTGTCTGTTACCTTCTAATAACTGCTCATTTCAAGCAGACTGGCATTATCTCTAGATTTCTGAGTTAATGAAGATGCTGTGGAGGTGATATGCATTAGTTTTATATGTTTGATAGACTCTAGCTAGAGACGATTAAACAGTGCCATCTGCTCATTGCAGTGCTACATAATCTATATCTGCATCATCATGTTTCATCTGCAGCCTGTCCACCTGATCTGGCTGCTCAGGTGTTGATGTCTTCTGCCTTGTGCAGCTTGTATCCCTCAAGTAGATGAAAGCTGGTGAGATTGCATCCATAGATCATATATAAATAACTGTAAATAATCATACAAGTTGATACACACTTGATGTGCTTTCTAAAGAGATTTGGCAGTTAGGAAATTCTGCTTTGACATGCACTTTGTATGATTTTTTTTTATGCATTGGAGCGAGAGTCTAGTGGCATTCAGTTTTTATAGTAAATTATAATCTATAATTTATAGAGGTATAGTCTTTCCCACATCACTTACTGTGTAATAATGACAAAATAAGCAGGGAAACAAACAAAAATGTATTTCAAGGCGAGCTTTGCTACCATAGGAGACTCTACTCATTTTAGCCATATTCTGTTTGCAACCTCACAGTGACAGAGCTGACATGGTTTATTTCACCTTCTTATAAATTCTATTTAATCTTTTGAGTAAAACTCGAAAACTGTTTTAAATCCTACATGAATGTGAACTATTGCTGGCGGTGGCATTACTACAGTAAATCTGGATGTATGAAACCAGCTTATACATTTATTAATTCGTGAGTTATTCCTTTGTCAGATTTATGACCACATTATTGCAGACTGGTAGGTTGTGCTTCTTGACATATTCACTATACATCATACTTAGTTTAATGTTCCTATTTCAGGCTTACAGCTGAGCTCAGGAAAATGTATGGTCAAAAGGTTGTAGAAAATATGATGTGCAAACATACATATGGGGTTCTGCTAAAGTCTGATTTGATGTAATAGTTATTCTATCATCCGATGTTAAGCTGATTTTAGATTGTAAACAGGTCAGACAGTGGCAGAAAAATATGCATGTGTTTCCATTTAATATTTACTACTACTTTCCCTGTATTGTTACTCTGTAAATAGATTTTTGTGTGTGCAATTTGATGACTGTGATATATATTTAGAAACAGATCTCAACTGACTGGTGCCTTGCAGCAGGTTGTAAGCCTGTAAGTGTTATAAAACAGCAAGCCACCGTGTCCTTCTGTCAAACAGTTCCCATACTGAGAAGCTGCTGTGGAAATTAGCTGTAATCTCCAGTACACAGCAGTTTTACCCTATACCAGCTGCACATTACCCTCAGACCTTCATCAGCAGCTCTTCTAAAGCTGAAAGGTGACAGGGTGAAAACTACTCTTAATGTAAAGCTGAAACACTAGTGTGCTAAATTAGTATCTAAAATAATATACAACAATGACATACAGTAATGGATATTTTATTTACAGTACACACATACACACACACACACACACACACACATATATATATATATGTGTATATATATATATATATATATATATATATATATATATATATATATATATATATATATATATATATATATATGCATGATCCAGATATTACACTCACACAATCGAATTTGCATACTGTGTGCAAGTGAAACCTATACACTGCGTGCAAATCACTTAGTATGGTAATATGCATATTCTTCTGTCAGCATTCACCCAGCTGACAAATATGTGATGTATGTGAAGAGTCAGCCAGTGTGAGCGTGTCTGTATGTTAGTGGCTAATGGAACTAGAGAAAAGAAGAAGCTCTAGAAATGGACTATTCGATTGAGCGTTTTCCCCATGTCTTCGTTTAGACCCTCAATTCTGTTGCTGTTTAGATTAAAATAGTCAATAACTGTCTCAAGGCCAGTGGCTGATCTGGCATCCAGCAGAACAACAATGAACCAAGAAGTAGAAGAGACCTTTTTAATGCAAAATAATTGTCTGGTATTAAGTCATAGAAGATATTCATTTAGATAGCGTGTAACTAAACTTTCTACAAGAAGTGCCCTAAAGGGACTCTTACTCTTCCTCCTCCTCAATGTTTTCTGTCTGCCTATGTTGTTGTCGAGTCATGAGAAGGTTAATGTGTTCAGTCTCTGAACAGTTTGCTGACGGCTGCTCTGCTCTGTGCTGAGGAGGAACAAACACAGTCAAATCAATCTCACCCTTACCCTGCTCTGCCGCTCTGAATGAGGATGCCATGTCCTCTTTTCTCACACGCTCTATGCCACATCTTTTTTTTCCCAGTTTTTCTTTTGTTCGAACGACAGATGAGCGACACCGTTCTTTCTTTGAGAAATTGTCTTCTAGGTACATTGTGATGTAATAAACGTGTCTGTGTGTCTGTGTGTCATTGAATCTACGTGGCATGATCCTGTTTTCTCCATTTGCTAAAAATGTATGCCTCTTGTGTCATTGGAAGGGAGCCATTGTGTGTGTGAGGGTGTCCACACATGCCAATGAGCTTTAAAGAGTGCAGCTGTGGAACAGTGCATAGGGGAACACAATTCGGCATTCAAATTATTTATCAAATTATTGTAGCCTAGTGATGCTAGTGACCAGTAAAGTAAAGGTACTTTATTTAGTTTTTTTGGCTCTTTTTTTAAACTGGCAACTATTGAAATGAATGCAGCATCAGATAAAAGTGTACACTCCTCAAAGGAATAACTTGGAATAAAGATATGGAGGTGTTTTGCGATAGCCATGTCTATTTCCAGACCTCAATACATTTTAATTTTTGGGGGAAAACTTGCATGCCAAATAAATATTGTGTGCATTCTCCAGTAGTGAGGATGGCATCATTTTGTAGGCCATCAGTGTTAGTATTGCATTGGTTTTACGTTTTTAGGATTTATCAGTTGGCTTTATCGATTATTGTGGAAATTGAAGCATGAGTACAATCAGCAGACAAAACAGTCTGATGTTAGGCAATAAACAAACTACATCACTTCAGTGTCACCAACCTTTATGTAGTAGAAAACTGAGCTTGTGCTAAACACAGACCTTTTTTTTAGACATTTAAAAAAAAAAACATTGATTGTGGACAATGGAACCAGAGGTTCCCAAATGCTGACTAACAATTGACAAAACGTTTTTGGTCAAAATACTAATTTCTTTTGGTGTAAAACGTGGAAGTGATAGACCTATTTGTTTGTGCTTCTTTAGTCCAGAATCTACATATCAACAGATGAGTCTTGCCAGTGTGTTCTCCAGTATGGCTTAATTAGGAAGCCCATTTTTATCTGAGACTTCTAGGTTTCTTAACAGGTAACATTTTGTGTGTAGTCACTATGTATTAAAGCGCTCCACCATCTGTGCATGTGTGCTCTGTTTGCATAAGTGGTAATATTAACTGGGTGCCTGCTGTTAGGGTCTGTAAAATCAGCATTAATTAATGAGGGAGATTAGGAGGAGCTGTGGTCTAAAAAACAGCTGGAAAACACATTGCGGGGACATAAGACGGTTTTTTAAAGCATCATGTACTCCCTTAACTTGTGTTCTGTGTCTCTCTCTGTATAGATGACTCTGCGGACGAGGAGCCCACCTCTCAGTCAGACCACAGCGAGATCCAGGGCACTCTCAAGACTCTGGCCAGTAAGTTGGATGACTTGAGCACATGCAATGACTTGATAGCCAAGCACGGAGCAGCGCTGCAGCGGTCTCTGAGTGAACTCGAGACCTTACGTGTGCCTCTGGAGGGAGGAGAGAAAATCAAAGCTGTCAACGAGAGAGCCACTCTCTTTCGCATCACCTCCAATGCTATGATCAATGTAAGTAGAACAGATTTTCTGTTTTTACAGTATTTGAGTTGGATCAGGTTTCAATTATAATGAAAAAATAATGATTTTTGATCTAAGCCTTGGTACGTATCTTACTTAAAAAAACAACAACAAAAAAAACGAACGGTAGTATATGTTATTGAAATGTGTGTAATAACAATGTAACAATTGATAAGATCACTTTGATTTTAAAAACATTTCATTCTTGGAGCTGGAGGGTTTGTCCCTTTTTTATGAAATAATGAGTCTCAGCACTGTATGAATTTGTTCAAATTAACATCTGGTTGTATTTATTGTCTTTAATCATCTTTACAGTGTTTTCCTCTGTTCTTAGTGCTACAGTCAATATGAATGAACAATGTTTAGAAATAATGGCTGAAAAGATTATTCAGTGTCGCTCTAGAGGCAAATGTTGTTGCAGATATCTGGATCAAAGATGATTTTTTTTTTTTTTTTTTTTTTGTCTGTAATCAGTGTAGGTACATCCTCCACTGACATGATCAATAGAGGTCTAGGAATAGCTCTCGGTTTTGCGGATGTCCTCTGTGTCTTTGATCAAATTAAATCACATTCTGGATAGGTATCACTACTCACAGTCAAGGAAGTCAATATTAGAGGTGATTTTGTCTTGTGTGTTCCATTTCAACTTTGACAGACTGAATTCATCTATCTTAGGTGAATGTAATTTCATGCTGTTTATTTGGATTTATGTGGATTTCGCGAAAGGATTTTGAACAAATATACATTTGTTAGTCTTTCACAGCCAGGTAACATTACAGGTAATTTATTCAGGCAAAACAGTGACCACTTTGACAGAAAGTAAAATGAGCAACCAAATTTTCGAAACCCTTTTAAAGTAGTCATTATTTTTAAATAAAATAATATTTATTAATAAACAGAGTAAGATTGCAAATGTCCATGCACATTTATTTGCTGTAAAATGTGTGATTATGTTCATTTTTAGGTGCAATATTGATAAGTTGCTTCACAAATGCCGTAGATAAAAAGTGGTTGCACTGAAGAAAAGTTTAGAAACAACTGATATAGAGCAAACTATCTCAACATGTACACCTAATTATCTGTGTTTAGATTTATGTTCACTATAAGAATCCAAGAGTTCACCAATGTGTTATAGCCTAATAACCTTTCCATCTGTTTCCTCACTTCTTGAGATTAGCTTGAATCATTAGCCCTGCAGACAGCAGTCAGGTCCTTTGAGTGATGTAACGCTCCACTAGATCTACATGCTATAACACTTTCATTAGCGGGTTAGTTGTGTGGACTCTTCTATGGTCTTCTTTCTTTTGTCTCTAAAATGATTAATAGCTAGCTGAACAGAAACACACATGCATAATGAAAAGTGCTGAACAGCACTGTGAGGTCTAACTCATTAAAACACTTAGACAGACTCAGCCGCAGCACTTTTAATGAGACAAAGAGGGAAACCATTCTGATGTTTGTGTGTGGTCTGATGGACAAACAGATGATATGTTTAATAATATGCTTCCATATTTGAAACAAGGAGATAGAAGAGATGTTATGTGAATGCAGTCGTGCTCTGAAGTGATTAGAGTGAATACTGGGAAAATAGAACACTTTCCTACTGCTTGTTATTAAATTTGTGACATTTTAAATCAAACATTTCTAATACAAAACAATTCGCTTGTATTCCCTTAAACTAAAAGAGAAAGCATCTGTTTAAATCAAGGTGTATAATAGCTGGAAAAAGTAATTCAGGGAAAGTAAAAAGACACTTAAACCACATTTTAAATTTTTGAATCTATTTGCATTATTAAAAAAATAACAAACCTAATTTGTTTTGCGGTGACACTTACTTAAGTGTCCAAAGAGTGAAAATCTCTCTAGCTCCTAAATTTCACTAAATTCAGTGAATGAGTTTTACACACTAAATGAATCACATGGTTCTCCCTTCCCCTCAGCTACTTTAAATGGCATTTCTGGGATATGTGGATGTACGACACACATGCGTCTCTTTCCTCTAAGCTCTTCCTGAAGTCACGAGCAGTCTGGGGCCCAGGGCCTCACTCAGCAAAAAAAAAAGTGGAAGTTTGCATATGTTGAAGGTGAGGAGCTGTAGTTTCGTGAACGTGTGAGGAAGCCGCAGTCACATGCTAAGCGTAGCACAGAGGATCCTCTCTCACAGCAGAGCTCTGGACACTTAGTGCTGACCGGAGTCAGGTAAGGGCTGGTTTGTTGCTTTGTTTGTGGACTTTAAGGGCACAGAATGGAGAGACCTATACTGTTGCTTTTGAACTATGTTCTGTACAAGGTCTGAAATTAGCACCTGCAAAGTGGCAAATAAATTTAATTGAACCCATGACTTTGACATTGTACAGGATTTTTTTTTTTATTTTATCTTCCATTGGCGGATTTGGTAAAAGGTGGGTTAGCTTCTGTTAACTTTGTCAGTGTGGTTCCTGATAAATCTAGCAGACTGGGGTCAGTCAGATGAGTCGTGTCATTGTGCCTCCATATGAGACTAGCGAGATGGACAAAGAAACATTGATCAAGAGAGAGAAGAAGAAGAGAATACGGGCGCCCAGAGGCAGTGACAGTGTAAAAGACGTGATTGGTTGTGACTGCGAGCTGCCTTAGCAATTTTGTGGCTGTACTGTAGTCTCAGTTATTAACGTGATTGATGAGCTCTGATGAGAAAGATGCCCTCACAGAAACTGAGTTAGATTGCAGTGGTTATTTTTAGTAAAGCCTATGTGTGGCGTGGTTTATTATTCTTAATAATGAGCGAGAAACGTGATATTTGTCATACATTACACTATATGTAGTAACGAAATTGCTAGATTTTCAGGTTTCAGTGCTATGGAATTAAAACACGGTATACGTGATTTGAGATGAATAATGACACTGTATTGTCTAATGCAATTATAACTAAATGTATTCTTACCTAATTAAATAATTTTGCAGCATTGAAGCTGTTTCTTCTGTTCATTACAGAAAAGCTGCTTTAAAGCGATCTTTATTGTATAAAGCTCTACATAAATAAGTGTTACTTGACTATAAAAAGGAAAAATATCACCTGTTTCTCTTCAATAACAAAATGAAATAGAGAGCAAATGGAGAATAAAATAAAATTGATCATCTGAGCCAAATCTTATACTGTACAACGGCTGTGAACTCAAATATGTCTAATGAGGTTAAAAGGAGCAAAAACATTTTCCTATTGGTACAAGCATGTGACTGTTTTGTGTCCATGTTACTGACCAAGAGTAACCTCTTTTAGATGCTTGTATTACTCAATGCTGCTAATCTGAGACTCAACAAAAAAAAAAGCATGACTCAGCTCATAGACAGTCTGTATGTTTGCGTGTTTCTGAACGTGCACTGGCCATCAGATTTACTCTTTCACTTCCGCTTTGAGTTGAACCACTAGAACTACAACCCATGATCAGATCTTTTCAACATTTGTCGCACACTTGTCGAATATAATTTACATTAATTAACAATAAACTAAAAGTCTGCCAGGAGAGAAAACCAGAAAAAAGAGGAATACAGAAAGAGGATGGTATTTTCACTATCTCTTCCTGGACCAGAGCAGTAATGAGGAAACAGGTGAATTCATTTGTGGTACCTACAGCAGGAGGACAGATAAGATCCCTAGGGAACTGGGAGCCGGGATTATCGTGATGGAGATAGCGAGGGAAAACTGAGAGAGAATGAGAACGTGGAGGCAGCATTTGCTGAATACATTTTGAATAAAATTTTTATTTACAGCTTATGGTAATATATTTGCAACAGAAACAAATGGTATTTACATAACGTTTTAAAGGAATAGTTCACCCAAAAATAATATTTACAGCATATTTTACTCACCCCTGAACCATCCTAGGTGTATATGACTTTCAAGTAGCTTGGGCTTGGGCTGAGTAAGTTTAATTTTTGGTTAAGTTATTCCTTTATTCCTTTAAACTCCATATACAGTATATTACTGTAAAATATTTTAAAATTACCAATACACTGTATCTAGGTGTAAATCTCACACATCATGAATCACATAATCTTAAAGATTTTACATACAGTAAATGTGACTCCAGACCACAGAACCAGTTATAAGGATACATTTTTCAAAATTGACATTGGATAATATTTGGATATAGTTTTGATATAGACAGTTTTGATATATTTACAGAAGGAAATTTACAACATATCTTCATGGAGCATGATCTTTACTTAATGTCCTAATGATTTTTGACATAAAAGAAAAATCCAAAAATTTTGACCCATACAATGTATGTTTGGCTATTCCTATAAATACAGCCCTTTTATAGAGTTAAGACTGGTTTTATAGTTCAGGGTCACAAATAATGTCAACAACAAAATTATAAACATATATATTTAATAAGTTTTAGTTTAAAAAAAAATCTGTTTCTGTTGTTTTTTGAAAATGAATCATTAAAATATTTTAAATCCTTAAAAACCAAAGCAGTTTTTTGAACTACTGATGCAATCTGAATGTGTTAAAAAAAGTCTCATGAAGAGTATTCACAATTAGAAGCTCTGTAGTGAATGTGGTTACATCATCAAGTTTTAATTTATCAAAGGAACTTGGTTTGTTCCTCTGAGCCAAACAGGAATGATTGTTGATGTTTAACCTGTCCACTATCCAGTCAATAAAAAGCTCCTTTGACAAAACGCAAAGTGAAAGTTTTATTCACCCTTTTTTTTTCTCTTTAAACACAAAGTGAAAGTATTTGTGTGCATAAAAACAAACCCAAAACAGCAGATTTTCACAAGATGCACTTTGAACTCAGAACACAAAACTTTGTCATAACACAAACCAAAAGCAAGAACGAAACAGTATGGCATAAGTCACTGGAATTTAGGCAACTTCCTCGTAGAGTCAATTCTAACGGAGAGACCCGTTCCAGTGAAGAGGAGTACTGCTGAAGGCTTGGGTGTTATACCATGTAAATAATTATTTTATAGTTTGTGAAGATCATTTACACTATTCGTTTGCACTCAGTATATTTTTTGTTATTGTGTGTACAGTTTGTAAAAATCCTTTACGCAGAATTCATAGTTGTTTTCACTAATTGCTACACTGTTTATGATAAGATTAGAAAAAATATTTCTGTGAAAAAATGTCACTTTCGCTTCAGTAATCTTTCTATTTATTCCCTGAGATATATATTATCAGTAAATAAAGTAAACCTTTGTGCATTTGGCACCTTTATCCAGTGCGACTTGCATTGAAGGTATATTAAATCATTTCATGCATTTCTCCCAGGGAATTGAACCCATGCCCTAACACCATGCTCTTCTGTTTCATCTGCGACTGAGGTTGATCTTTAGGAGCAGAAGCAAGCATCCCTGGTCCGAATAGCATTTTTATTTTGTTCCTGAAGCTTCTGCGTATGTGTTGATGTTTTGTGTCTTCCTGCGCAGGCGTGTCGAGATTTCTTGGACCTGGCAGAGAGCCACAGCCGCAGATGGCAGCGAGTACTTCAGCATGAGCGAGAGCAGCGCACACACCTGGAGGAGACCATCGAGCAGCTAGCCAAGCAGCACAACAGCCTGGAACGAGCCTGGAGAGAGGCCCCCACGCACCCTGTCAACACGCCCGATACACCCACCACCGACACGGGTGAGACGTGCCACGTGATCATTCATAAATGAACATCATAGAAGTGAATGAGCTCAGTTATGAGACGTGGCATGATGGTAAACCAGCATGACAGTTGTAATTGTATGATTTTGACTACTTATTTGTACACAGGAGTGAGTGAAAGGCCCAGGAAAGAGGAAGCGAGTGATGAAGATGAGGATACAGAGTACTTTGATGCCATGGAAGACTCACCTGCTTTTATAACAGTGACTGCCACGGACCCCTCTCACCACAGGTCAGCTTCATCTCCACTTAACCCAAATATGAAAGTCATATATTTTTCAGCAACATTACGGTAAATCATTTATGACAGAATGTTTATTTTTTGAGGACAGGTAAAGAAACATGCAGGCGTTCTATTAATAATGAATTCAAAACACATGTCTTTAATTTAATTTCTACTACCTGCTGACAAACAGTACGCCAAAATCATTCATTTCCAATAGAGAGTAGTAAGGGAGCTGCATGGGGTTTCGACCACGTGAATATGCATCATTTTGAGGTCTGATTTATGCTTTGATTGCATTTACATATTAGAACTCATCCGTACGTGACCACCTGATCAAATGATTTGTATTTCAATAAAAAATTATGAGCATGAGGTGAAAATACTGAAAGTTTTGCACTAAAACGCAAGTTTTTAAAATAGTTTTTGGTAAAATAAGTGGTTATATGTCTGAAATAACTATTTTTTTAATTAATTGAATTTATAGAATATTCATTATATAATTTTATTAAAAAGCATTTATATTGAATAGCCCTAAAAATACTATGCTTTTAATTTAAAATGTATTGTGTGGATATATTCATGCATTCATTCATTACGGTTGTGAATAAGTTTCAGTTTTTTTATCTGGTGCCAGTAAGAGGCTCTTGTTCACTGGTTCACCTTTATTTCATGTCAAACACAATGTCACACCTTTATTCCGCTTATTTGTCTGCATCTCATCGTCTTACTGTCTCTCTCTTTCCTGTTTGTGCAGACGTTCTCAGAGTAATCTCAGTGGTGCTAGCGGAGGACAGCCCAGTGACTGGAACCAGGAAGACAATGTGAGTAAGACATGAAACAAGAGCTGAAAACAAAAGTTACGCAACAAAGGCACGACAAACACAATGCTAAGGCATTCTAAAATACAAAAAAATCATTTTATGCAAGGGCCTGAAATTTAAAGCTTTTTTTTATTAAACTAATGTGAAGTGGAAGCATTTTCATTAATGGCCTCAGACTTTTGGACCCCGCTGTATTTCTTGTGGCGTGAAGATCCAGTAGACTCAGCGTGACTGTGAATGTTTCCTCAGGCAGTCTGTGTTCATTACTGACTCTCACAGCTGTTGTTCATCTCAATTAACTGAATCTTAATTAACTGATATCTGCTCCCCTCGTTTCATCTTTTTCTCTGTGACTCACTTTCTGAGACAGATGGAGCATCAGTCGTCTGTCAATGTTTATGCGTTGCGTTCCTCAAGGGCACTCGGGCCCTTCAAATAATGTCTTTCAACATAAACACATTTCATAAATTTCAGATGTTTTGTTTAATACAAACACTCTTGTCTGTGTCTTTTTTAGTGTTCCGTGAGCAGTAATGATTTTTCAGGGAAAGAGCTGCAGCCTCACAGGAAGAGGCGGACCCAGATCCCAGAGAAGCCCAACTATTCGCTCAATCTGTGGAGCATAATGAAGAACTGCATCGGCAAAGAACTCTCTAAGATTCCAATGCCTGTAAGTGACATTGGAGATTAAAAAACTTAGAATCAGTGCATTGATGTTCTTTGAGGACATTAAGCGGAATGTGCTCAAATTATATATTATTTGCATGTACATTACTTTTTAAAAGTGTGGGGTCAGTACGTTTTTAAAAAGAAATGAATATTTTTATTATTCATGCAATAAATGTAAATAAAAATTACAGAAAAGACATACATGTGTAAAAAGATTTCTGTTTTACCTAATTTGAACAAGTATATCATCATTCTCACAAAACATTCAACATTGATAATAAATGTATCATGAGCACCAAATCAGCGTATTAGATCATGTGACACTGAAACTGAAGTAATGGTTGCTAAAAATCTTTTGAAGATGTGCCATCAAAGGAATAAATCACTTAAACCTAAAATATATGAAAACAGTTAGTTATTTTAATTTTAATATAATATTTTACAATACTACAATTTTACTGATCATGTAAATGGTGAGCATAATAGACTTCTTTTAAAAACATAAAAAAATGTTATCGACCCCAAACTTTGATTTACCGCTAATCAGGGATCCCGCTTTACTGACGAAATGCACATTAATATATTATACGATTTTTTGCCCAGCCCTATTTTAAAGTAACACAATTAGCTGGATGCTGTCCTTTTAATTCCAAAACTAATTTGCGGAATGGATCTGTGGTCAACAAGACTATTGCAGTATCTCCACATACTCAACAATATGCAGTAATAACGTGAATCGGGACACAAGCAAGGTCTCTTCCTCTCTCCGTGTGTCCAGGTGAACTTCAACGAGCCCCTGTCCATGCTGCAGCGCTTGACGGAGGACTTGGAGTACCACGAGCTGCTGGATAAGGCGGCACGCTGTGAGAACTCTCTGGAGCAGATGTGCCTGGTCGCAGCCTTCTCCGTCTCCTCGTACTCCACCACAGTGCACCGGACGGCCAAGCCCTTCAACCCTCTCCTGGGAGAGACCTACGAACTGGACCGTCTGGAAGAATTCGGCTACCGTTCCCTCTGTGAACAGGTCAGAGTCAAAAGGTCTACGGTAACATATGAGAGCATTTATATTCACCTCAGTAGTGGTTGTTTAGCTAGCACAGGGCACAATTTTCCACAATGTTTTCTCGTGCGATTATAGAGTTGAATTTGCAGCATCCAATACTCCACACGATCCTTCAGCATTTATTCTAGTATACTGATTTGGTGATGAAGAAACAGTTTTGCTGCCAAATTAATTGCTAGCAAATAAATAGCAGCATATAAATTAGGAATTTAGCAAGAGTGAAGAAATTAAGCAATGTCATTTATTGCAACGCGGCATCACAACATTTATTTTTAGGCACCTTCAACCATCACTGAAATGCTTCTCATAAAAGGTTCGGTGATCGGAGGGTAATGATGGTTGAAGGTGACTGTGAGAATGTCAAAATCACACATAGAAAGTGCACACGTCTGGATGAATAAAGATACAGCACCTCTTAGTGGCGAGTTTTATATTCTGCACTCGACTGATATTTGCCTGTATCTTTCAGGTCAGTCATCATCCGCCGGCAGCCGCCCATCATGTGATGTCACAGCGAGGCTGGACCCTGTGGCAGGAAATCACCATCGCTAGCAAGTTCCGTGGCAAATACCTCTCCATCATGCCTCTGGGTGAGTCTCCTCTCTTCTTTTGACCGTCTTACTAACTCACTATTTTTCATATAAACAAATGTGCACATATTTACTACGTTTTAAGCATTACACAATCTATAAACATTATTTATGCTCGTTTAATTTAGTGTCACAAAGAGGATTCATTCCGTATTTCACTCTTGACTTCAAGGGCCTCGTTTATAAAATGTTCAATTCGATCTTACAATCATTTCAGATATCTGGCGTTGCATAGAATGAACGACTGGAAAACGTGCATACGCGTGCATCTCTTTCAGATGTGAGATCTATGAATCACACATGATCTTGAACTTGTGCGCAAATGAATCGTTTCGGCCCTCTGCTTTGTAAACGACTCCTAATTAATATCATTAACATACAAAGTATCACCAATCATCATAATTTAGAACAGCGAACTGCAAGAGCAGTTTACTTGTTCACAAACCTGCAATACTCCAAAAATGCAAGTTTAGTTAAATGAGGCCCCACATGATTCGTATGTCATAATGTGCTAATGACACAGTAACACGCTGATTTTCTGTCTGTCTAATCAGGTGCGATCCACCTACAGTTTCATGCGAGTGGAAACCACTATGTGTGGCGTAAAGTCACCTCAACCGTGCACAACATCATTGTGGGCAAACTGTGGATTGATCAGGTTGAACTTCAGACATAAACACTAAAAATGAGGGGAAAAAAACAGTTAAACTATGCAGCCAATAAGACTGCTAATGGGATAAATCACCCCAAAATTAAAAATGTCATCCCCCTCATGTCACTGCAAACCTGTATTCTTTCATATTTTCATAATATTTTCTTCTAATGTGTTCAACATATAGAAGAATACAGGTCTGAAATGACATGATAGTGAGTAAATGAAAAAAACACTTTTTCTGTTGAATATCAAAAACACATACCTCCACTGATTCACATTTTCATATTTGTTGCAGTCAGGAGATATTGACATAGTCAACCACAGGACCAAAGAGACCTGTCAGCTCAAGTTCTCTCCGTACAGTTACTTTTCGAGGGAAGTCCCACGAAAGGTATGTTCTGAACTTAAATTGTCCCCGTCCTTTTTCCTGACCCTCTCGCTGTGATTCATGTGCGAGTTACGCTGACAGCAGATGTTTGTCATGGCTAAATCCTCTTTCTGTCCTGCTCTGCCTTCTCTCTGTCTCTTCATGCTTCTGTAGTTCAACCCCAGAGCTTGTTACCCTTGTTCTCCTTGTTCTTCCACTGTAAGGTCACAGGAGTGGTGAAGGACAGTGACTGCCAGGCTCACTACATCCTGTCAGGCACATGGGACGACAAGATGGAGAGCGCCAAGATTGTGCAGAGCAGCAGAGGAAGTAGCAGCTCTGAGGGCAAACAGAAGACTGTCTATCAGACGCTCACACCCAAACTGCTGTGGAAGAAATACCCTCTACCGTAAGACACGGCATTATTGTCAAACAATAAAGCACTGGCCTGCCTCCATATACTAAGTGAACTAACTACTGATATTTCAAAATGAACTTACCACCTTCCTACTGATCGACCAAACCACATGACCTGCAGAATGACACCCTAATCTGTCAACCAAACCATTACCAGAACAAATTAATCTTCCTATGGGACTAACTCGCTATAAGCAGCCTGCCTCCATTAAAACCAGACTAAATACCTTCCAAACTAAGTCTACAGTTAGTAAGTTTACAGTTATGTGGTAGTTACATTGGTAGCTACTTAACTGCCAAACAACTTGAAGACTAAACCTAATAGACTCATTACCAACAGACCAAACTAACTACATGCAGAGCCAACTATCTCTCGACTACCTACTAAAATAAATGCTCAACAAAAGATGCACTATGACATTACCTACCCTAAATCTAAAGGTAGTTAGACTAGTAGTTAGTGTGCTGGGTAAGTAGCTCATTATGTAGGTAACTGCTTACCTACTTACCTGCCAGACTATCTGCAGAAATACCGTAGTCAGCATGAATAAGTATATTCCCTTTAAAGCTTGATCAGTTCTGCAATTACTCTTTACTTAGAAGGCATATTAGGGTTGTTTGGAAACCTATTATCAAAGCAGATATGAAATATCATTATTGTATAGTCTAAACCACACCACCTTCTTCATTTCCTAGTTGCCTAATTAACTAAAGGTGGCCTTGCAGAACAAATGATTAATTTAGATTCTCTGATCATTTTTTCATTTGTTTCTCGTTCTCTTCTTCTCTCTATCTCTCAGAGAGAATGCTGAGAACATGTACTGTTTCTCCTCTCTGGCTTTGACCCTGAATGAGGAAGAGGAGGCTGTGTGTTGGACGGACAGCAGGCTCAGGCCGGACCAGCGGCTGATGGAAGCGGGACGCTGGGATGAGGCCAATGTAGAGAAACAGAGGCTGGAGGAAAAACAGAGAGCCACGAGGAGGAGGAGAGAGGCTGAGGCCTCAAAGGCCATCGATGAAGGTGAGCCTAACCGAGTCTTAAAATTTAATTCATGTGATATTCACTTTATTGGACTGTTTTATAAAATCAATATCACATTTGTAATCATTCATTTGGAGAAAAAAAACTAGTCTATGATGACTAAATGCATTGTCAATAAATACATATGATATAAATACAAAAGTCATATGGTAGCATATATTCTCATATCCTGAATTTTGGTCGGAAAAAATCTTCAAAGTTTCCTAATACAAGAACACAAGTTTTGTTTTGGTTTTATGACAACTTTTGATACACTTCAGATATTGACTACTGTAGACTAAATTTATTAATGTATAGTTTTTACTGGCAAAAGAAATTGCAATTAAGGATACATTTAAATTCATAGCATTTTAAAAGAAACGTTCACCCATATAAATGCAAATTCAGTCATCATTTGCTCATCCTCGAGTAATTCCAAACCTGTACTACTTTTTTTGTTCTGCTGAACACAAAGGAAGATATTTTGAAGTTTGATAACCAGGCAGTTTTGTGTCAGCATTGACTTTCATAGTAGGAAGAAAAAAATACTGTAGTAAGTCAATGGTGACCCAAAACAGCCTGTTTATGACACTATCAATTTCATACAGGTCTGAAACTACTCAAGGGTTAAACTTTCTAATATAAGAACTTACGAAAGGCTGGTGGAAGTGTACCCTGGTGATTTTATTGTTTTGCGTTACAGGACAAGACTTTGAAGGCTACATGCCACTGTGGTTCCACCAGAGGACGGATGAATTGACAGGAGAGACCATTTACGTTTATAAGGGGGGTTATTGGGAGGCAAAAGAAAGACAAGACTGGAATATGTGTCCCGATATCTTTTAAACAAGCAGACAAAGACAAAAGACGAATAACTCATCAGGGCCCTGGGACTGCAGAGGTAGTGGAGACAGGTCACGAACACCTGCGCTGTTTGATCTCTTAGAGTGTGTGTGTGTGTGTGTGTAAGTGTGTGTTTGCAGCCCAGTGACATATATCTTTGCCCGACTGCTAAAATGGGAGAACAGAAAAAAAGGTCACCTCAAAGACGAGCGTGTGGGAGAGATGCGCAGTTGAACTCTTCTAGCCAAGTGCCGCCCCAGTTTATCTTCCAAAGCAAATCAGGTTCTTTTTATTCAGTACAACCCCATCACAAATGCACTTTCCTCTCTGCCCAGCAATGTACACCAGACTTAGTCTTGTTTATAAAGAGATGATATCAAAGATGCTACACCCCCGTCCCATTCTGGCCTTGACAGCACATGAAGAAACTCACACATGAAGGAGAGACTTACTCGACTGCAACATTTCTGTGAATTGTCCGATTGTTCAGCTTGCACTTCTTTTAGTTTCATATCAGCATTACCATATTTGGGCAATTATTTGTATATCCCAGGAGCACAATCAGGCTCTTTTATTGGACACACAGCTGAAGACTTTCTTTCTGGCCCCGCCCACTTTGCATAGCAAATGACAGTTAAGATTCATCTCATGTCTTTAGTTAACAAATGAGCTTCAGGCATTGTGTCTGTTGTATTTGACAGTGCAGGTATTCGGACACAGACGTGTTTTACACCTATGAATTGTCATGCACATTAATTAGCTGCTTCCTGCATCGGCTCAGTGGAGCCCCCAGTGGTCATTATCATATTACTGTGACTGCCACAGTACAATGCATATCAATGCAATTAAAAATACCTTTTGTACAATCACGATACTTAATGAATGAATGAATGAACGATCAACTAATAAAAGTAAACAAGTCACCTGCTTTACTCACTCAAAGGACATAGCAAACAATCAAAGCAATGCAAAGTTTGATACTCAAAACACAAGCAAACGGCTTGCATTGTGTTCACAGCATGCTTGTATTTATTAGCAGTAGAGAAAGTGGATTAAAAGGGGATTGCTGTAGTCCATGTTACGTTATGGTGATAGAGACAAACATTGTAAATATTTAATATTTCAAATCTGAAATATTTATTTTATGTTTAGCAAGCTCTAAAGCAGTGGATAGACTTGACATCACTGCAGATCAGTTCTCACTTTATTTCTGATTGCTGTCAAAAATATAGAATTAGGCTGGAGGGCTTATTTTGCTCTCGCTAACGTATGAATTTTGTGATAACCATAATTATTACTATTACTATTATGAAGAAAAAGTAATGATGCCATGCCATCCTAATAAATGCAGTTTTTGGTAAAAACCTGAATTTGAAACCAAGAGGTTTACTTGGTCAACGTTTCATATTTGACAAGCTGTCTATGTAGGAATATAAATGTAAATATTTTATTTTAAAACTCACTCACTTGGATACCGCCAGGCACTTTTCGTGTCCATATGCATTCGTTAGGAATGTTTTGGTCTCATACAGAATGGCTGAAGGGGGCGTGATGATTTGTGTAGAATTAAAAGGCTTTTTTTTAGGATTTTATGAGCTCAGAAAACAGATGTGTTACTTATTTTCAAAGCATTTGTTAATATTGGCATATCCTTATTTTCCATGTCAGCCCTGGCACACTGAATGAAGCTTAAACAATTTAGAGTTAAATTTCTAATACATGTACATGTCATTTTCCTTAACATTATTTAAGAAAAACATAAAATCTTTTTTTTTTTTTTGAGTCACAAGTTCAGCATCAGAGTTGTTCAGAACTATAGAGAAAATAATCTTTGCACCGAAGGACTAAAATAATTTAAAATATTTGGTTAAAAAAAGCCAAGTCAGTTTTTTTGGTGAAATCAATTAAGATTAAATAAAAGTTGTTACAATTTCAGAAAAGAAACAATAAACTCTTACATACGGAACCTCTTTTAATGACACTCTATTGGAGCCTTTGCTTAAAAATGGCAATGATATTGAGAGTCATTTATTCAAAGTTTTATTACCCCAGCTTCACAGGTTTGATTTTGTGTAATGTTAATATAGAGCATATGCAGAAAGTGGAATGTCAATTACCTAAACGCTGCAACTCACCAACAATAGATAGAAATCAAAGTAAGTACTGTTAATAAATTAAAAAACAAACTGGAATGAATTCAGTGGCTCACAATCCACACACCAAAATCTCACATTACATTGAAGAGTTAAAAAAAAAAAAAAAAAAAAAAATCCACTCCATTCTGGAGAAGCAGAACAGAATAACCGAACATATTTTTGATCTGCAAGTTAAAAATCACTAAAAGCATCTTCATTTATGATACAATTAAAAATAAATGACGTCGTCACAATGATACGATGCATTTCCTCACTGAATTAAATTCTAAATGACTTCATCTGAAAAATTCAGTCCACCACCCACCCACCAGAATACATTCAGCATGTTAGGCACTTAGAAATATCTAAGCCTCCTGTGGGCTAGTAAAGGTTCTTTACGAGGTTTTTCAAACAGAAAGACGACCCACCTAAAAAGAGATCCATAAAGAATGAACACATCTGGGCTAATTTGGAGCAACAATTAGGCAACTGTTCATCATTGTTGCCAACATCTGACAAATACTGTGCCCGAATGTACTCCTGATTGGATTATATCTGTTATCCAAGCACAGTAGTGTTCACTACACGAGCCACAACCGTGTTGCAACACTGCAGAGAAGGAAAATGCTGGAATTTAAACAAGCAGTAAAATCACTTGTTCTACTGCAAATACACAAAAAAAGTTCAACCTCAAAGTCACTCGTGGAATGTGCTCGGCTATGGAGAGTCGACCATCTCTGCACAGCCAACAGGAAAAATGATATTCACAAACAGCTCTTGTGAAGATCTAATACATTCGACACACACAAAAAAGCACTCTTTTTAGTCCTATTTACAGTCCAGAGCTGTTGCTTTATCTCAGAGTGTTTTACGTATTTTCAATGCTGATCTGGTATCTCCACATAAAGAGTATTTGGTTGGAGCACTTTGGCATGTAGTGCAATGTGTAAATCTGTTAAAATGAATCTCACAGATCCGCTCTGGCCTGGTGTTTAGCGCGACAGATCACAATAACCCCTCGTTTTCAAAGCTGGTGTGCAAGAGAGAGAAGGCAAACGGTATAAACTTGACGCCAGCGCCGCTATAGAACTTATTCTGGAACTCCACCCTGAGGAGAGAGAGAGAGAGATCACTCAGTTTGAATCATTCAGTATAAATTCATACTGTGATTTCAGCTGCACCCTTTCGTCCAATCACTAAATATGGAGGTTAGAATTGCATTAAAACTAAAGTACACTGTTTTGTGATGGTGGTGTTGTACTGACCAGTGGAGTCTGAGAGCGTGAAGGAAGGCTGAAAGTCCCTCCATCACCAGCAGGATGGACACGGTGAGGACAGCAAACAGACCAAAAACAGGCACCAGGAACACAATGCCCACACTGGTGTCCACTCGCAGGCCGACCCGCATCACCATGGCCCACAACACTTCAGAGAGCTCTGCACCACAACAAAACATGCTCAGCATTTAAATAAAGCCATTTTAAAAGCAATTCAAGGCCTCTAATTGACCAAAACAATAGTTTACAGACAATACAAATTTCACTCAGTATTATATATATGAACTTTTATTAACACACATTGAATGTACTGAATATATTAAATTATATGTTTGTTTATTTATTTAATCATGGACAGTGCACATGAATAATACACCAGATTATAACTTTTAAACCACATTAATAAAATGCACCAGATTTAGTAACGCTTAACTATATTAAAACAGTTTTTTTAGGAAATATTTCAGTTTATTTTGGTTAGTTTATTTCAATACATTCAAAAAATAGATTACACTTATACAAGTAGTGCTGGGCAGTATAAAACATAATTATTGTGGTACTTTTAAGAATTTTTATTCCTTAATAAATGTTCTTTTGTTCAATAGTAATATTATTAGATAAACTTTTATTTTGGCAGGTCTTAATAAAAACGTTTGAATTCTTTGCGTTAGCATTCATTTATTTTGCCCTGCACTACACTTAAAGGGTATGTTACTCACGGGCATGTGCCAGGCTGAGAGCCCACAGGCGGAGGTAAGACGCAGTGTTAGAGATGCAGCCCAGGCAGTACTCTATAGTGTGTATGGACTGATGGAGGAGGACATCAGCAAAATCAAACTGTACAAGAGAGGAACCTTTGTTAGGCTCACAAGGAAAAGTTTATTCATACCAATTAACCATCCATGGCCAATAAAGCAAAAAAATACTAGCATGCTTCATGCGCATCGGATTCATGTAATGCTGTTGTTTGCATTTGCATGTCTTAAAAAGCACTCAATTTTAAACTTGAAAATGAAAAAAAATGTTTATCCGATCACGGTGCACTGTAACTTGACATGAGTGCATAACCACAATAAAGAGAATAGTCCAAAATCTACAAGTTTCTACCAGTTAATCAGGTCCACTGGTATATCACCCACCCTTAGTCTGGATGTCTTACCTCCTCTGATTGGCTGTCAGAGCTGGAGGAGTGGCTGTCCAGACTGGTGCCCTCCTCCATATCATGAGCATGCATGAGAGAGAGCTCTTCCTCACTGCTCCGCCGTACACGCTGATAACCCTGCACAGAGAAACAGAGAAAATCAGCCAACGGCATTCAGCCAACTGCAGAACACACACAAACAAAACAAGGACCCTCACCCGGTACATGCTCAGGCGGTCTCTGCCCTTGTGCTGCCAGTAGAGGTAGAGAGGTTTGCCCAAGAGTAACACAGGCACTGAGAGCACAGCCACAATCACCAGGAACACCTGAAACCCGGCCTGTGGGAAAGAGGAAAATACAGGTAAAGAAAAACTGAGGTGCATGTAAAGTGGAATGAGTGCGAGTGTGGTTCTTTTAGTCCCACCTGTCCTGGGTAGAGGGGCTGACGGAGTCCCCTGCATCAGGAACATGTTGATAAAGTGAATGAGGATGCTGGGAGCTGTCTGAGAGTCTCTGACTGTGAAAAACAGCCACTTATAAATGATCATGAAGACCAGGTAGCCGAAGAGGCAGAGCAGGAAGAGCAGCTCAGGAATAAATATCAGGTACAGATTAAATGTCCGTCTGAAGTGCCTGAACAGATGAACATGCGAAGTATTACGAGGATCAAAGTCATAACATTTTAAAAGATATTTTCTACAGAGCCGTTTCAAATGTCTCACAGGTGATTAAAAACTCCAAGCACGACTCCAAACGTCATGTGGATTATTCCTATGATCACGGACATCTTCATCTTATAGGAGTTCAGGAAGGTGAGACGGTTGGACGCCAGGTTCCAGATCTACAGAGTGCAAATTAAATATTTGTATATTAATATATTATTATAATTATGAAATAATTCTTTTTGTAATGGTTTAAAAAAAAAAAACATAGCTTTTCATTCACCCATGAAACCTTTCGCCCTAGACTTTCACCCAGTGTTACTTGTTTTCATGGTCACGTGATACTAAGGTAATTGGTTGCGGTTTATAACAGTAATAAAATGAAGTCCGAGACCTACCGGGTCAATGCCCAGAGGATAGGCCCCTTTAAAGACTCCTGTGACGTTTGGATCCAGTGCAAGGAAGCTATTTGAGCGGAGAGTCTTTGGACTTGAGAGAAAGAGAAAATGAAGATCTCATTAGAGCCACAAACGGTGTACGACAAACCTCTGTACCTGCTGCCGTTCCCTTCTTCTGCATAATCTCCACCAGTTTACGATCTTCCAACTCCTAAATTATTCCATCAGCATTTTGGACTGGCTTTTTATTTTGATTTTATTTTTTAAGTGGATTTGAACTTCATGCTAATAAATAACTGACAGAATCAAGAGCTGTCTGATTGCAGGAATATTGTCAAATATTACTACAATTTATGTCTTCAGCGTGACTTTAATGTGTCCCTAATGAATGACCCAAAGTTATTCAGAAAGTTGAAAAGTTGGTGTGTATATATAATAAACCTCTTCAAACATAGCATCATGAGACACACATTGTTAGAACCGTCTTTCCTTAGTGTGTGAACTCTGATTGAACTGCCAGGATAAAAACTGGCTGTACAAAGGGCTGAGAGATGACATGCTTTACTAAAGCCCCGATTTCATCTCTATGGAAACGGGGAAGCTTGCACCAACATCTCAAAATATTTATTAAATACAGCTACAGACAAAACAAAGAGACCAATGAAAATGCATAGTTTATCTGAATGTGTGATTTAAAGGCATGCGTTCGAGTAAAACCATTTGTCTGAACCATCTGTCGCAATTTTTTTCTATAGCTGTAGGTCCATTAAAGCATGTAGCATACATATTTTTAACACACTTCCTATTGTATAGTACATTGTTTATTTTTTTTTAGTTTATATAGATAAAAGGATGCCATACACAATATTTTGTGCTGTGGACACTCACCTCCAGACTCCAGGCACAAACATAGCGCTGACGTTCCACCCCGAGCCAAACAGGTTGAGTGATTTAGAGAAGCAGTCATTGTATATTAATCCAGTGTAGACTGAAAATATACCCATCAACAGGATGATGTAACGACCCGAAAAAAATGTTCCAGATCTAAAAAAAAAAAAAAAAGCCCACAATGTTAATCAAACTATAAGAAAAGAACCAAGTCTAATTGAAATTTATAAGAAAGTTAACGAAGCAAGCTGCATGTACCTCGTTTCTGGTTTTCTTCAGTTTGCGGTCATTCTCATAGAGAACCATCCACAGAGCAAACAGCGCCATGATGATGCCGTGCCCGAGGTCCCCAAACATCACAGCAAACAGGAAGGGAAAGGTAATGATTGTATATGGAGCTACGAGGAGGTGTGATAAAGAAAGAAGCTTTGAGGCCATGTTAAAGCTTCTGACATGCTAACAAGTCAATTTTGATACTTTTATAGCTAATATATTTTTTATCTATCCTTAAGATATCCTCTCACCTGGGTTGACCTCTCTGTAGCTGCTTACGCCGTAGGAATCAACTATATTCTGAAAGCCTGAGGTAAACTTGTTGGTGCGTATGAGTGTAGGTGGAGTGTCATTGCTTGGGATACGATTGACAAATGAGGGAACTGTGGCTCCACTCTTCCTCTGGGAAAAAAAAAAAAAGTTAAAAGCATAGCTCACCCAAAAAAATAAATAAACTGTTTCGGAATTCTGTGTTCTGTTCTGATGATGAACAAAGGTCTTACAGTTATGAAACAACATGAGGCGGGCGAGTAATTAATGACAGAATTCATATTTTTGGGTGAACTATCGCTTTAATAAGTATGTGCACATTTATTAATCAGGTGTATCTGAATGAAGTAGTGTCAAGTACTCACCGATCCATCCTCTAGCGCTCTCCGAGCGGGCAGATCATTTACTGGGACACCACACCTCCGCAATGAGGCACTTGTTTGTGACATCAAAACTGCAGAGGTTAAGGATGTGATATATGGCCTTCATTTTCTTAACCTGGATCACCCAAACGTAGACAGACTCTGAGGCCTTGATCAACACCTGCCTCAGGTAATCCTCAGTCCGGTGAAGAACCTACGAAGAAACAGCAGGTTCAAAACTACGTCAAACTAAACCATTTCACACATAAAGTGTTAAACACGATTAATATAAGGCTCTGCAATAATATTAATTAAATGCTTTATTGGAGAACATACGGTTTGTGAAATATCTGCAATCACAAAATTAATACATTTCTCAGTTTGTCTGGAAAGATTTTGAAAACAAGCTTTTGTCATAATTACAGCAGAAAATTTATATGTTTGCCTGTATGAGGAACTCGTATGGTAAATGTGCATTTTCCCCCCAAGGTCAATCATATATGTCATTTGGTGCCCTTTTTTCTGAACCCGAGCATGCAGTAAAAGCATTCGGCTGAGCTCTTCAGCAAAATCAAAAAATTTTATAGAAAGAGAAACGACCCAATTTATTTTCCACGAATGAATGAGTTAGCCTTTCTCATTTCACAGGTTTTGAAAGGAACAGTGAGTGAGAACAAAGTATTGAAAAACTGGTGCCTGTGTAGTCTGTGAGAACCTTGTCACAGCCTAGGCCTCGTGAACATCATGTGCTCAGTTGGGCCTCTAACAAAATTTTCTTTCTCTCTTTTACGGAGCAGTCACAAGCAAACCTAAATGCCCTCAAAACCTAACCTGCCCCCTTACATTCCTCCGCTGCATGGCTGTCTTGAACTAGTTAGGAAAGATTAGTGACAACACTAAACTCAAGTAATTCTAATGTAGATTCTATTAGGTACACTACTTTATGCTCTTTAGGTTTGTAGTATCTAAAGTACCCACTGCTAAAGACAGCCAGAACGCAATCAAACTTTTCATTGACTGCATGACACCAAACTCTTAGTGCATTACTTTACTACAAAATCTTCATGCATTTCATTACAATAACTCCTGTGTTATTTTGAGGCATTTGCACTTTACTCAAGAACTATTGAAATAATACATTTGCACTTTTTATTCAAAGAGATACTTTGTTTCTCTGAACTAACAAGTGAGATTATGTTTGTGTGAATTTATTAAACTTACTCGACACAAGCAGCAAAAACTTTATTGCAATTATCTGCTGAATTTAACAAGGTCAGGTTACATTTTCTAGGACAGAGTGTCTGGTGTGTCTCACAACCTTGAAAAAAAACTGTGGTTATACAGCACGCTTCAGTCAGTTTCAAAAAACGTTTAAAGTACAATTATACAATCTTTAAGATTAAGCTGAGCTTATTAGTAACTAAGATAAAGGTTAAAAAGCCAGTAAATGACTAATCACACTAGTGAGATCATATTTACACCCCCATCATGTTACACACAAAGCAAAAAAAAAAAAGTGTGTGCATCATAAACTGTAACAAGGGAGCTGGACTCACCGTGTGCAAGTCCTGAATGCGTGTGCGGAGCCCCTCCACCACATCTGTCCTCTCCTCATTACTGTTGGGGTATGGGTACAGATGACAGTGGTAGCTATGGAAACAAAACAATATTTTCAACACTACAATGCAAAACAAAAAAGCTCTGAAAGAATTAAAATGGATTAAGAAATGAAAGCATGAAGCTTCCCTTAAATGTAACAGGGAACAAGCTATTTAAAATGTTCATGTATAACCCTTTTTGTGACGCAATCGGCTCGTCTGAGGTTAACTGCCACAGATATATGGTAGCTTGGCACAACGTTATTTAAACCAGACTGATTAACAGAGTAAATTCAAGGAGAAGTTGATTTAAGAACCAAGTTACCAGTCACAAATCTTTTTAACTTTCTGTCCAATCTGATCTCCCCAGTAAGAGATGAGGAACACCACACTCCTGGTTGGCTCCCCCTGTTAAACAAGACAGAGAACAGACAAAATAAACCAGTATATTCCTACGTTTTAAATTAAATGAAGCATCCAGCATTGCAGTAAAAGCTTAAATCTGAGGACAGAAAAACAATCTCCATACATTTTTTGTTACCAAAAACAACACAGGTTGAAGATGGCAACTAGTCTCACCGTATCTGGATCCTCGAGAAGGCCGTCTACCTCCGAGTAGCTGAGGATGGTGTAGCCCTTACACACTCTCCAGAGCATGCGCTCAAACGCCTCGATTTTTACGCTCTGAATAAGCCCAGAAATGAACCTGTGCAGTAGGGACAAGAACACTCAACGTGAATAAAAAAAACGGGTCTTGCACTCTAAACTTACACAAAACAGGATGTTAGATAAATAGATTATTGCAAAAGAAAAATCAGTCTGCACATGGGAGGTATGCAACAGGAAACTGTGCTGATGTTGCACATTTCGGTCACATTAACTGTTGGTGAGACAAAGCAGGACATGGTGGACTGCTTTTTAAACACTGCTCACCCAAGTTTGGCTCCAAGCCTCTGCATGCTGGTGTAGTCCATCATGGGTTCTTTCTCTAGGAAGGGAAACTCTTCATACTGGACCTGTGATGGCTCCCTCTGCTCGCACACACAAGCAAAAACACAGCAAGAGATTAGATTCACACAACGCCTCGGTAATCAAGAAGACGTCGAGAGTTAAGCCTATTTGTAAAGCCTCTGCTGGCTGCTCTCAAAGTTCTGGCAGTCGGTATGAATCAGGTGACTCCAAATCACCTGCGTGATTCTCACAGTCCATTTCTTTGGAGACTGCAGACAGCATACTGAGTTTTAAAGAGCTTTTTGCTTACTAATATATAATAAAGGGGAAAGGCAGGTTAAATCTTTCCGCCAATCAAGCGTTCCTAGTTTCTTTTGCTCAAACAAATTCTTCAAACGTTTCACAGAGAATCACATGACCTACCTCGGCACTGCGGTGCACGAAGTTGCGTGTGATGCGCAGCATGTGTGTGTACTCAGTCAGTTCCAGAAGATTCTTCTGGAGTTTCTCTTTGTTTCTGGTGACCTCACTAAGCTCCAGTTCCAGTCTCTGAAGCTGCTCCTGAACAAAACACGCAGGAATCGGTAAAAACTAAATATCAGCAGCTATATAGCAATGTTGTAACTGACATTAAAGGGTTAATCTACCCCAAAATTACAAAAATGTTGTCATTAATGACCCCCATGTTGTTCTAAACCTGTAATAACCCAATATTTTAGATAAACAATCGGGAGGCTTGTGACTGTCCCCAAGCACTTAACACTGTCAAGGCCCAAAAAACTATGAAATATATTGTCAAAATAGTCTATCTGCCATCAGTGGTTCAATCTAAATGTTATGAAGGGACTAGAATGATTTTTGTATGCGTAGAAAACAAAAACAGCAACTTTATTCAACAATTAATCTCTTCTGCATCACCGTAGCACCATTTTGTATCAAAATGCTATTCTGTGTCAGCTGCACCACACGGATATGTTTTCTATGTATATTTACATTTTGATTTTAACAAAAACAGCGTATCTGTGTAATGCAGCTATCACAGAACAGCGCAAGCCGCTTGCTTTGAGTGAATACTCTCCAAAATGGCGCTATGGTGATGCAGAGACGACAAATTGTGATTAATGACAAAAATGTCATTTTCGGATGGAGTAACCCTTTAAGGGATTTCAACTGATTAAATGACATCCAATATGTGCAAAAAAGGCATGTGACTAAAAGGCATGACCTACTATTTGAGATCCTTAAAAAAAAAAAACTATTACATTTAAATAAGCAAACATTTTATATTTACAATCAGCGGACATCTGAAATCTTAACATTTTGTAAAAGGTTATCTTTACAGTTGGCTATGATTTAAATTATTTAGCAATATGTCTTAAATTGAGCTAAGCAACCGTAAAAAGAAAATCAACATAAGCAGAAACTAGTGAGAAAACAGAACAGAAAAGACATTTGAATGTGGCTGAAGAGCAACTAATCAAAAGAATTAAAAAGAGTTGAACAGCGTTGAACTGATCTCACCATTATGACCATCACATGTTTGGGTAATGGTGCAGCTGGGTTCACCTCCCCTTCTGGCAGTGTGATGTCTTCTTTTTTAATTTCCCTCAGAAGATATCCTGTTATACAAGTCCACTTTGAGTATATTCTGTTGATTTACTTTTTTAAATTTTAAATAGCTGTTTTTATGATGTAATTGGCCGCTTCTCAAGTGCCATCACAAGCCAATCTTAATCTACTGAAATAACCTGAAGGCACAGTTTATAAGCTCTATAAAATTAAATAAGCTAATAGTCCTGCCCATCACTCATTCACAAGGATTATAAAAAAAAAAATAATAATAATAATAATATATTTATATATATATATATATATATTTTGATAATATATTAACCATACTGTTTTTGATAATGAACATGAACATGCTTTTCTTCAGACTATCAATTTGAAGTATGCCCTTATTAAATAAATAATTTAAGTTATTCTAATACTACTATTTTTTTACCCAGAATCCTCTCCATCTCACATCTCTTGATTTCATTGACAAACTTCCGCTGAAAAGAGTTCACACTAGGGTTAAGCTGGAAAAAATTGAAAGAAAATATATAATCAGAACAGATATAGGACGGAATATTATAAACACATTCAAAACATTCTGTACTAATAAATTAAAAACAATAGCTTTAATACTAGTTAATATACCTATGAACAATAATAACGTTAATAAGTATTAAGAAATAAGTATTAATTTAAATATGCATTTCTAACATCTACAGTTTAACATTACATTAAACTATGTCTGTTAATGGCATAATGAGAGTAAAGACCTCTGGTGCAAAGTGGGCCAACAATTAATGCCTTTTTGAAGCATACCAACAGTTTCTGTGCGTGTGTGACAGAAGCAAACACTTGTTTGTTATTCCAACAAACGAACGACGTCAATTGAAGGTAAATGGTCTACAAAAACTCGACAGCATTCACGTCGCATAGCAAACATGTGTGCAGCTGTCAGCTCAGCACAAGCCAAGTTAACATCTCTAGCAAGAAAGACACAATACACCGACTTACGTCTCTGAACTCCGCCAGCCCGGAGTTCGCCGAGTTCACTGATGCAGTCATAAGCGGATCCGGACTGCAGAAAGAGCTGGGCCAGACACATCTCCTCACTACGAAACAACGTACCCATTCTGACGAAACGCGTCTTTCCGGTTAAATAGTCTTACATTCACCGGGCGGTGAAGTTTAGGGTGAATAAAATCCTACAGGTCCTGGTTTGGGGCTGGATGGACTGCCCTGTGGGGCGGACCGGGCTGAATGGACGGACGTCTGCGCCGTGGCTCTTAACTCCAGCCGCTTTATCAGTGACACGTCTCCCGTCTCCAGTCCCAGCAGCCACATCTGAGCACCGAAAACTCCGATGTTAGATGTTATTCTGATCCAGTCCAAATCTCCAGTACCGCTGGGTCGCCCATCCCGGGTTAAAGTTCGGTTGAAGTCCCACAGAACCGAGCCTGAGGAAGCGCGAGTGCCCTCAGCAATTTACGCTGTCCTCGTATCAAATAGCAGCGAGCTAGACAGCTACTGTCGAAGGTGCTTGGCCTCTCTTTTAATAATCTGCGAGTTCATACCCCTGTCAGAAATTTAGAGACATTCGCGTAATGTTTAACAGCGCTTGTTAGTCATTTGCGCTTTTCTCGTCCTGTCTCTTCCGAACACGAACCTTTCCAGCAACCAAAACTTCTTGGTCCGTCAGAGTAAAGACTCGGCACTTACTTTCGCCAGTGGATGTGCGTTTCAAAATAAAAGTCCCAACTCTTTTGCGCTAGAAATTTAAACGCTGCTTGGGAATCAAATTAGAATTAGACGCAAAGCATCTTAAGTACCATTTACTCTATGAATGTAAACAGTATATTTAAAATAATTAGTGTTACAACTAGATTTTAATAAAAGGTATAGACCTTAACCGGCTTTCCCACAATACGCTGCTTTTGACACGTGTTTCTAAAGATGGCAGCTTGCATGCATGCATAACTTCACAGTGCTTTTAGAGCTCCTTATTGTTTCATAGGGAAGAATACTGAATAACAAGAGGATTATTTCACATTGCAGGTTTGTTCAGACGGTCTAAAGATAAATTAGAAATAACTTCGCTTGCTATTTGTTTGGCGTTTCACTGTCTTAAAAATGTAGTCTGTTTTCATTTGAGCCTTGTAGTGTCCATTAGTTAACATATAAACATGTCATTTCACTTTTTTGCCGTTGCTTAGTTGTAAATGCGTATGTTTTAGGGATATTAGATGCTGTCGTGCTGGTCACTAATCTACTAGTTGTTGTTGTTGTTTTTTAATAGTCCTGGTCTGTGGAAAATTAATTATTAGAAGTAGAAATGTACACAATTACACTATTAAATATTGCAGAACACTGCTGAAACATATTTTCTGAAAATGAAATAAGAGAAAATATATATATTTTTTAATCTAATAATATGTTTCTTTGGCCTGTGATGCAGGACAAAATGACAGATATTGCTCTTGACAAGACTGATCCAGCTGGTTCATTACCCAGCACAGAGAAAGAACCAGACGATGTAATAGAAGAGAAAAACGAAGAGAATCCGGCAGCAACAGCAGCAGAAGGAGAGGTGCAGCAGGTGGTGTGTATCGCTACATTAAAGGAGATCTCTTCACCTCTGAGATCTTCAAAGTTGAGATTCAGAACTTGCCCAAGTACATTGGCTTTAACGACCTGAAGAAGTTCCTCAACAAGCATGGCATCAATCCTCACAAAATCAAGCTGTTTAGCAAACAGATGTTTGCTTTTGTGACTTTTAAGAATCAGGAGGAAAGGGACAAAGCCATGAAGGCAGTGCACGGCATGCAGTGGAAGAGTAAAGTGCTGGTGTTCGTCTGGCCAAGCCCAAAGCTGATCCCATCCTCAAGAAGAGGAAACAAGAGGAGGAAGCAGAAGGTGGACAACCTGGTGCAAAAGCGTGCCGGAAGCCAGGAGGCAGAGGAGGATGAGGAAGAGCCTCTCGATATCCAGATTGCCAATGCTGTGACACCGTTGTGGAATGTGCCTTATGAAGAACAGCTGAAAAGGAAAGAGAGAGAAGTTGAAGGCATTTTGCACAAACTGACCAGGTATTTTCTAATGAGTCTGTTTGTATAAATGGTAAAAATAGATACATTTCATGTCATTGTCACATATATTTCTTACATAAGCTTCTAGTAGTATAGCGAAAGCTGGTCAGTAAGGTTTTCCTTCACTATAACTAGCCTCCTTAATACTTGTTCTCAGAGAAATCGGTAACAACAACAAAGCCATGCTGCCCTGGTTGTTTGTTCAAAAAGAGAAGTACAACAAACTGTGCTGTCCACTCGAGGCCATACGACCATCACCTGTGCAGGTACGTCATCTATCTGGAAACCGCTTACATAAATTATTCTAATCACAGTCACGCTTAAATTGACCCACAATATAAATTTCATAAAGTATGTGTAGGGTTGAATGAACATTTTGGGGATTAAATGGCTGCAAACAAGAAATAAACAGTTTGTGCAAACAGTATGATTTTTGTATAATAACAAATTTGTACTTGCAGACGGAGTACAGGAATAAGTGTGAGTTTGTGATTGGAGTGGGAGCAGATGGAGAGGATAAGACGGTGGGCTTTCGTTTAGGCAAGTATAAAGGAGGATCCTGTGCTGTAGTGAGTCCATCAGAAACCACCCATGTGTCTTCTGAGGCCAAGAGGGTTGTGCAGGGTTTCCAGAAGTTCATCAGGTAAATTAAATAATTATGGTGTTAACTGTTGATTATACCCATTTATGACTTGAAATCAGATGTGTTTTTTATTTCTGTTTATTAAATCTTTTGTATTGATATTCTGAATAGGACAACTCCGTATGCAGTATACAGTCCAGAGACTTACGAGGGTCATTGGCGGCAGCTTACAGTCGAACAAGCAGGATAAAGCAAACCATGGCCATGGTGTTCTTCAACCCCCAGGCAAGAAATATTTATTCAGTGGTTATTTTTGTGTGTCCCCTTCAGATGCTGGTTATGTATTGTACAAACAGTGGAACTGTTGTTACTGCTGTATTAAATATCACTTGTTTAAACAACCTAGAAACTCCAAGAAAAAGAAATTGAGGAACTTAAGCGGAACCTGCGTCAGTATTTTACTGAAGGAGAAGGAAAAGAAAGCGCCATCACTTCATTGTACTTTGTGAGAATGGGACAAAGGTTAGAACCCAAAACCTTAATTGGGATGAATTGAGATTTTGGATGATTTTACACTTTTTTTTTTAATTAATCCGCATCAACTCAGGACATCTGCGGGTACAGAGGACCTGCCGTGTGAACATGTGACTGGTGAAGAATGGATTCACGAAGAGCTTCTCGGACTAAAATTCCGCATCTCTCCACACTCATTCTTTCAGGTGATTTAATTGTTATTTAATTTCTTGAGAATTAATATGATACCTGATAAGTCATCAGGCAGCTGATTCCTTTATGCCATGATGTGATAAAATTACTAAGATAATAATGCTGACCTTTGGTTTTAATATGCTACATTAGTGCTATTGAAATTGTTTTTTTTTTTTTTTTTTTGATACTGCCAGACGAACACCCTGCTGCTGAGGTTCTGTACTCTGCTGTGGGTGAATGGGCACAGCTGGACCAGGACAGCACTGTGCTGGATGTGTGCTGTGGAACAGGAACCATCGGCATCTCGCTGGCAAAGGTACAGCAGTTGCTTCTAAAATTTGAGTATGGACAAGGCAACAACAAACACAATTGCGTGTGTTAACAGAGAGTGAAAAAGGTGATTGGCATAGAGTTGTGCCAGGAGGCAGTGGACGATGCCAAGGCTAACGCTGAAGCTAACGGTAGGCCATTGTGGCAATATCATTGCCTTGTTTTTCTCTTTCCATCGCCCATGACGTACTCACCCTTCAAATGTACATTTTTAGGCTTGACCAATGTGGAATTCCACTGTGGAAAGGCTGAAGATGTGTTCCCCACAGTTCTTAATGCTGTTGTGTCCCCCAACGTCACCGCAATCGTTGACCCTCCGAGAGCAGGGCTACGTATGTACAGCACTCTCAAATGTAACTTTGACCTGCATGCGTAGAGTTGTGTTTTTAAATGATCTGCCCAAATATTCTCACTCTTAACAGATTCCAAAGTTATTCTAGCAATTAGAAGAGCAGAGCATCTCAAGAGACTCATCTACGTCGCCTGCAATGCCAAAGCAGCTATGAATAATTTTATTGAGTAAGTTCAATATTTAAGGTGAACAATAAATTACATCAAATTCCGGCCCACACCATCCAAACTACTGTGAATTGATTGCATTTTGATGGGCTTTACGCATCTGAACGGTGGTGGTTTAAATGAAAAGTTGAAATAAGAAATGCGTGCTGTCAGCCAAAAGGGACCTCAGAGGCTTATTATATTTTGCTAAAAAACTGAAGACGAACTTTTTTCCAAGCTCAAAAGCAAAATAAATACTATACTAGACTATTTCAGGTTCCCTTTTCTGTTGACTATTCTAAAGTTGTATATTTATGTCCTGAAGTCTCTGCAGAGCTGTTTCTAACCGTGTGCGAGGAGCCCCTTTCCGTCCAGTGAGAGCTATGGCTGTTGACCTCTTCCCCCAGACCATGCACTGTGAAACCATCCTGCTGTTTGAAAGAGTGGACTACAGCTCTGACACTCAGACGGCAGAAAGCTGAAGCTTTACCACCCATCATGGCTGTTTCTCTTCCCTTCAAACACCAATTTTCTTACTTTCTTAATAGTTCAACTGACTTGATCAAAGTGCTCAAACCATGACTGTTTTTTTGTATAGGCTTTTCTCTTTTCTTTGCATTAAAAACCACCCAATAAAAAAAAAAACAAGACATCAGTTTTCTGGTCATTAATTTATTTGCATAAACAAATCACTGCGTATCAGTGATCATGTGTCACATGAAATGAATTTTAATGCTTTACTTGCAGCTAAATCATCCAACATTATCCCTTCAATGAGTGACTAAAAAGCACGCATTTCTTCACACACATAATACACACGTAGCAAGACTGACAGGACAAAGGCGTACACTCCAGACATTTATTGGGAAAGCATATTCTCTAAGCACTGCCTCAGTATGGCAGCATCCTTGTGCTCATGGAAAACAGGAAAGTGCCTTTACAAACGCGTTGGAACATTCAGAAGCACACAAACTAAAATACTAACCTCAACGACAGTGCATTGCATTTTTTTTTAGTCGCTGTCTCAAGAAAACCTGATTCCTCCCCCTCACTCAGTGTGTTAAACAGACTTCCTGTCAGACCTTCCTGTCATATCTTAAGGCCAGAATTTTATCTCTCCTCCCATTATAGTTTGAGGGGAAGTGGTGGTTTTCTTCCAACAGGGACCATATTTTAATCCAGCAGTTATTGCCTTTTTTAATATTTTGTTCCATACGTTTATAAATATTTAATGAATAGCTATGCAGCAATATTCTATAAAAATGCATAAGACTTAAAGCTTTGGTTCACACTGTTCTTCAAGCTATTGAATATAACGACATGGTCTGATTTTCTTCGAGGTATGGAGTTACCACCTTTGTTTTTAGGTAGACTGCCTTATGAAATGAATAGAGTTTCAAACTATTTAATACACCACCGTGATAACATCTGAACAAAATGTGCACACAATCACCCACTGTAGCAAATGACCACAAAACCATAGCAAAAAGTTTAAGACAAACACACACACACACACACACAAAAAAGCACATGCGTAAAAGGCATTTTTATCCTAAAATATCAATGCAAGAAAGCAAGCATCAATCCACAGCAAATACATAATGTATAGCATCACAAATGCAGACTCAAGTGAGGCATTTCCCTTTTTAAACAAGGTACCATCAAGAAAGAAAGGGAAAAACTAAGGCAACATCTAACTTTTTTTTCCTACTGAAGATTGCCAACCAGCCTCTAATGCAAGAGTTAGATTATAATCAATGCATAATGAAATGTAACAATTACCAAAAAAAGGTAGCTTATCTAGCGCACACTAGCATCCCATCTCCCTGATGTCTTTTTCATTAACTACAGTACCTCAAACACTTGTGCTTGCATTTTCTCTGCAGTGCTTTCTGAAATAGAGCAACTGGTCAAGACAACCATTGGTACGCATCAGTCCTAAAAAAAAAAGCTTGATCATTTCACACAAGCAAATGGTTCCAACGTAAGTGCATTTCATTACAGCAGTTGGAAGTGTGCACATGAAATGCTTTAGAAATACAACATTAAATGCTTCACATGCCAATAAGAACTAGACATAGCCACTGAAGTAAACCAACACACTTTAAGCCGTTATAAACCCTATTTTCCAGATAAAAGATCACGTGCACTGAATGAACAACTCTGCATGCCACAAAAGCAGACATAAAAAGGAACAAATCCCTGTAAAATGACAGGCGTATGTTCAAACATCAGTTAAGTGCCGAGATACAGTCTGTCTCAAAAATCTGTGGTTCTACAGTGAATATGAAATGAATTTGCCATTTAAAGAAAAACAATTTTTATTAACATCTAAAAGCCACAAACTTAAAAGCATCTGTAATACTTCATACATAATTTATCTGATTCTCCTTAATATAGGCATATTGTCATCAGCCGTCATTATATTTGTGCACTTCCAGGTGCAGAAGTGCATCAGAGGTATTTAATGCTCATTCTACCTTCCCTTAGTGCATGTATATGACTGTTATCAAACCCACACACCATGGGCAATAATTGAATTGGGAATAGAGCTCAAAAATCTGATAAAAATGTAACTAGTATTGCCATTTCGCACTGCAAAGTAATGCATAAGTCAGTAATGGTACAATGACCTCTTGTTAAACAACTATTACCACTGGACAGTGCTATCTGCTATCACAACATGCTGGGCGAGGGTTTGTTAAACGTCAACAGTACACAGAGGTTCACTGCCAGGTTGAGCGGACTCCATTATAGTCATCTTCGGCTTCTTTCTTGCCTCCTCCTGAGAAAAAAATAATAAATAAAAATAGACAAGAGTGAACGCTAGAAAGGTTTAAGCTTTATGTGCATCAATTGTTTGTTCATTTGTTTTTTTTAATCGTATGCTAACTCCATTTATCTGAAGTGTAGATTTGTCTCAAAGTGGTCATATTTGCAGTTGTATACCTTTCTCGAGCCAGCTTCATCATCTCTTTCGTAGTTTATTTGAGGATGTGAAGATTTGGCTTGTTCTTTTTGGCATACTGCTGAAGCTCAATGACACTCTTATCAGAGTTCTCCTGAAGACGACAGGAATCCAACGTTACACAAAACAAACCCAAAAGCACAATCCAACAACATTCCAGATTACAATGCAGATTAGCTTTGGAAAAAGACAGCACCAACCTTTTTAACCATCTTGTTGCTCTCTGCCATACATGCGCAGCAGTGAGCCCCAGTTCTTTACATGAGGATGAAGCATCTGAAGAATCTTCTGTGATGCCAGCTGCCAACCGCTTATTTTTTACCTGCAGTCAACAAGAGTAGCATTATTAGGTTTCTGGCTTGAGATCAACCTGCAGAGGAACCAACGTATTTCTTAATGGAGCATGAACACTCACACCACCAGCGTGCGGTGTGCTTCCCACATGTCATGACATATTCACTCTTTTGGTTCTTTCCTGGAATCACCTCAAACTTGATGCTGGTGTCACCCATGCCATGGTTTCTACAGAACAGATGACAGCAGATCTTTAGTTGCTTTTCAATCAGTCATGACTTTAAGGGCCCATGGTTATAAACATGTATTTTCTGAAATACAAAGTGACAGAATTTCCCACAACATACCTCTTAAGGCACTCATGAAGGATCTGATATGGTGAGAGTAAACCTGCTTTGTTGGTCAGCTCATACACCCTTGAATCTTCAATACTGATATGATTAAAATACTGTGGGATTTGAGAATGAATTAGACATCTTCCAAGTACAACAAAGAACAAAACTCTGATCAAAGATAAAAATCAGTTATTTCAGCAGAGCAGTACCTCCAGTTCATCTCCTCTACGGGCTTCTCCTCAGGCGTCTGCTTTACAAAGTCAGGAATAAGGATCTCCAGTGTTGCTCGAGCTGTCAGAAAATAAATGACAGTATAAATGCTTATGTTCCCCAATAATATGGTTTGAAGCAATCTATTCGTGAAAAATTTGACTGATGAAAATGGAGAGAAAAACGTACCAGCTTTATTCTTGGCGAGGTTTTACTACTTGCTGTTCTGTGCCATAAGTAACACCATCTATAATGACTGGACTCGAAGAAGGAGTTCACTTGGGTTTTCTGGGTAAAACAAATCATTAATACATTTAAAAAGAAACCAAACACACAAAAGTAAAATCTTTATGCCACAACAGGCATGTATTTTTAAAGTGATTTAATCAAGGTTAGAGAGTGCAGTTAGTTACGTCAAGCCCAAAGGTCTAACTCAGGGGTCAAACCTGATCTTCCCGGAGGGGCAGTGTCCTGCAGAGTTTAGCTCCAACTTGCCTCAACACACCTGCCTGGAAGTTTTAACTATACCTAGTAATACCTTGATTAGCTGCTTTGGGCAGGGGGAAAAAGCCTACGCTCTTCAGGACACTGGCCAGGATTGTGCATGGTGACATGAGTTAACCAAACCATTTAAGTGATTTCTTGCTTTCACAACAGCATAACACATTTTAAAGTACATTGATTAAAAACCCATTTTTCTGCCAAGCAAGCTCATTGGCACAACTGTAAATGACTCTGCAGACTTGGTGCACAATTAATGTATGCTTATCACTGTTTTTTTGTCCACAGCTTCAAACAGTTTCTCAATTACAGTTTTATTCTTATGTATTATGTTACTTACCACATTCAAAAAGTTGTAAACTGGTCGCACTTTGAGCACTCTTTTGCATATACTCGTGCAAAATGCACACTTGACTTCCCATTGGGGTTGATAACAAACTCTGAAATATAAACACTGACATGTTTTTAAAATGCTACGTGTTGTGTACTGCAAAATTACACTAACGCAATGACTGCATGACAAGTACCTTTCTTTGTGAGGCGTCTTGTACAGACAGTGTGATGAGCTTCTGATTGGCAGGTGAGATGGGCCTCTCAGACTCTGCCTGCTTCCTCTTCATGTCCCTGTTGAACTGTCTGCGCTCAGCCCATGTGCGAAACTTCTTAACCGTCCACTTGCTCAAAATCAAAGCACTTCTCTAGATAGCTTCTAAACTCCTCGATGTCTGGGATGCATTTTACAAGAAGAGGAGTTCACAAACTATTTATTTTAATTTGATTTTAATTTGTGATGAATAGGAGAAAGTGAATCTAATCTTCTTACCAACAGACTCATCTTTGCACACCTCCACCTTGGCTTAACCTGGCCCAGGGCTCCCTGTGCAGTATCACTGGCTTGGATCTCTTTCCTCTGAAGATCCTCCTGGCTCCATGAGGTCAAGATCTGGATCTTCTGATGTTGAAGTCTGCCAGTGAGCTCTTCAGTGGCAGTAAGTCAGGTTCATCAACTCTCTCCAATGAGACACCCTCCTCTCCAGATTCACTGGAGACACCTCTGCAGTCGGAGTCACCTCTCCGTTCTGTTATGCCTTTCTTCTTGTTCCTTCATTTTCTTGTAGTGCAAGCAGGAATGCTACTGGTTTGAGTGGGTCATGTTTCTGAAGAGGAAACAGAGTACAAATATGGAGTACATGAGAATACAAAATAACTTCATTTATTTATCTGCCAAGCCAAACCATTTACCCTAATGCTTCCTGTTCCAAGAAGTAAGGTCTAGACCAGGTGACAACTCTGGTTTCCCGGTGGAGTAGACTGGAATGCCAGAGTTATGGAATGTCATGATCCACCATCAGATAACAGCTCAGTTGGTGGCCAGCCTTACGACCTTGAAAATAAGAGTCAGATCAATAACAGCAACCCCCTCCAAAACAAACAAAAAAACCTACATTCACCTAGAATACCATGTGGTTTTGTCTGGTATGAACACTGCTACTGATAAATTTAAAATGAAAACATTAACGGAGAACCAAATTGTTTTCAAATAAATGCTGACTTTTTAAAACCATTTAATAAAGCATCCTGGGAAATGTATAATTTTTCACAAAAGTGTGAAACAAGTGTTCAACACTTTGAATCTGCTTTTTTCCTGGAGCACCAAATTAGTGGATTAGAATGATTAAATCTTTTATATACTTAGAATTATACTTTGTAAATAACTTTTTCTTCATAATGATAAAATATGTTTTAATATACAACTTAAAAATTAAATTCCAGAGTTGAATACAGTTTGTAGATTTTACTTTATAGTTTTGTAGAGTACTAACAGATTAAAAAAAAAAATTACTGTAATAAAACTAATCATCTTTGTGATTTGAAAACATCTCGAGTTTAGTTATGCATTCTAATATTGCACATTCCTAATATGTATCTTAATCTTTAAAGTTTTTAGAGTTTGTGAGGCTCACTCTTAAGAACAGTCTTAATTTTGGTCATGTAGGCTGAACTCCCGGCCTCCCATCTGAATGATGATCACTGTCTCCAGCATATTTGTCTTTGTGTTGCCTCTTCTTAGTACATGGGCATGCCTTCTCTGATGGGCATCTGCATCATTGTCAAAGTCACTCCTGGAAGAAATAACCAGGTTAGTAACTTTGGCTGCCTCTGACAAGTCATCAACTAAACATACATCAAGATTTG